>NC_052956.1:1202500-1500000 GCF_013358895.1 Oreochromis aureus
CTCTGTACCCACAGCAAGGGCTGTGTGTCTGAGGTGACCACAGCATGGATACCCCCTCTCAATAACATCGTATGGAGCCAAGATGAGAAAATACAGTCTGACACAGACTGCACAGACATACACTGACCTCATTCATTTAAACTAGGACCATACTTGTTGTAAGCCTTTATTTGCAGTGTGTATGTATTTTTGTCATTTAGAAAGGAAAAGTATTTTTATTATTTAATTTCACAAACATAAACGTGCATCAAGAAACACTCTTCATTATACTCATGTATTCTTGTTTTTCAGATCTAAAAGAGGAAGCTGAAATGTTGACGGAGGAGTGTGAGCTGCAGGAGCATCCACCTTCCCAACAAAATGAGGTAAGAAAGGTAAAAATGAATGAATTCAGTTTAAAGTCTAAATTGATATTTTATGTTTTAGGACTGTCCCTAAAAGACATCTGTCATAAATATCACATGGTTGATGAGTCACTGACCTTAGGCTATGGATGTTCCTGGAAAGTTGTTTTTTTGGTTTGTGTTTTTTTGCAGTTTATGATGCTTTTAACAGAGCAGCAGTAGCAATCTTAAACACAAAAATGTATTTAATGACACTGACAAGTACTAATATGGCCACCTAACAGGGGGAGCAACATTTACGTATCTAACTTGTCGTGTATTTCTACACTTCTGCGGTCATGTGGAGAAGTTTTCACAGGACTCTACACATTTCTAAGAACACTATTACTGCATCCTTATTAATTAAGTAGCAGCCAGGTGCTAATGTTCAAATGCACTTTATTAACTGATTATCTTCAGGTGTGAGCACCTCTGTAAAAGCAGGAGTTTTGGCACTTCTCTGTATATAAAAATATTCTAAAGCCAAATGTGAGGCTGTCTGTCCACCAGCTGAAGCTTGGTTTAAATCAGATCATGCAACAGGACAATGATCCCTACGCACAGCAGCAGATCTGCAAAAGAAATAACAGGTAAAGTCCAGACCTCAGCCCGGTTACAATGCTGTGCTGAGACTTAGGAGAGCGGCCAACAAACCTCAGTGAACTGAAGCAAAGACGAGTGGATCCTTCTCTGATACTGAGACTCCTACTCGTACAGAAAATGATTTGCTGCTGATGATAACTGTTGTTCTACAAGATGTCCAATCATGAGGTGTGCTTCATTTTTCTGCACGAGTGCTGTGAAATTTTTTTTTTTCACATGACGGCAAGTGCTTACATTTTCTGTTGGATATTTGACAGTATGTTCAGTGCACACTGCTTATGCACATGCTCTTCACTGTACCACCGACATATCTAGATCAGCGGTCCCCAACCCCCGGGCCTCGGACCGGTACCGGTCCGTGAGTCGTTTGGTACCGGGCCGCGAGAGTTGAGGCTCAGGTGTGAAATGTATGGTTTTCAGGGTTTTTATCGGTTTTCAACGTTATTTTGTTATCGTTTTTATCGTTAACTCGGTTTTCCTGGGTCTTTTCACGTGTGTTATGAATAAATCTTCTTTTTTTCGGTACCGGCACTAGTTTTATTTTGTTGTATTCATCCGCGACACCTCATTGCCGGTCCGTGAAAATATTGTCGGCCATAAACCGGTCTGTGGCGCAAAAAAGGTTGGGGACCGCTGATCTAGATGACACTCATGTTAGCCTAAAGAATACCAAACACGCATTACGTTTTTTTCATTCAGCATTTTAACTTCTGAACATTTCCAGAGTTTTGATGACAGTGTGCCGACAGATGAACTGCCTTCTCCTTAGGACCGTTTTGGTAAGTTTTGTTCTTCAGAATAATCAGGTCAGGTGGAACAACAGCATTCATACAATGTAACCATTGGAGTAGGAAGTAGTAATAGAAATGAAGAGCCTGTCATTGGGTGCTTCTTATTCTGCAAACATGTCTAAACACCTTGTTGTCCCCTCAACTTCTTTGATGCTCATATTAAAATATAATAAATAACCACGAATGTGGAGCTGAGTGATGTTTCAGAAAGCAGGTGTAACAAACTCGTGAGTCTAACCTTGAATCCTAACACAGCTCTGATGGTGCAGTCAACTCAGTGGAGCTCGATACCAGAATTTCCAATGGCAACAGACAAAAAAACAGGAGAGCTGAAATATCAATATATGTTCGATGAATAGAAAAGAGATTTTATTCAGCCTCTTCAGTCAACTTTTACACTTGGCTTTTGTGTATATTGGTAGATGAGGCTTTAGGCCTAGATTCTTTTCAAATGAAGTGTTGAGCAGTAACCCAACGGGAGTGTACATGACAGCAACCTTATGTGGCCCAAACTGAAGGGTGTGTTTTTTGGGTTTTTTTTTTTGTTGTTGTTGTTTTTTTCCTTTAAAGAATGATTTCTCTGTGATATCAGACATTAATCTCGGTGATCTGCAGCGGCAAAGTTGTTGAGATTCAAATTTCAAATAAGGCAGCATTTAAAACATCAGCAGAACTCAGCCAGAGCAGCTTGTTGAACCAGTTTTCAGCAGCAGTTACTTGAAGCAATCATTTTGTCTGTGACACACTCACACACTGTGGCAGAAATGTTGGCTCACTCTTCTTCAAAACAAAGCTTCAGTTCATTGAGGTTTGCAGCTGTGTTGAGGTCTGGCCATTTCAACACTGTGATTCTTTTCTTTTTCTGCCGTTGTGTTGGAGGTTTGCTGCTGTTTTATTATTCTAGTCGAGCTTAAGTTTGGTTGACTCAATGAGTACAAAGTGTCCAGGTCACGTGGCTGCAAAACAAGCCCAAGTCCTCAGCCTTCCACCACTGTGACAGTTTGTATGGGGTGTTTGTGATGTAACAGCCCAAAGTCAGATGCAACTTTGCAAACCGAAGTTGTGCTGCCAGAGGCTTTCCCCTGGCAGCCATTCCAAATAATTCCTACTTATTCAGTGTTTTTCTAGTTTTACTGTCATGAACTCTAACTTTACTGAGGCTGAGATGTAGCTCAAACCTTTGCTCTTATAGAGATGTGATGGTGGATTTAAGGTTTCTCAGGTTTGTAAGAGTCCTGTGACAAATTTGTTTTTCACACAGTTGTAGATTCTAGATTTTTATTCTGTGATAGTGAATCTGCAGTGTTGAGTGATTGCTCTCAGTCCCTGCATTAACAACTGATTATGAAAGCAGCCATCTTAAAAGAAACTTTGAGTCTTTTAAAAGATATCAAATCTTTATCAACTGTATGAATGAAGAATTAAAACTGACAGAAACTCGGGGCGTGTTGAAGAAAACCTGTCCCGGTGCAGGTTAGCTTCACACACTGCTGCTCTTGTAACTGACTCAGAGCTGAAGTTGGCGTTCTTTCAGAGTTTCTTCATCTCAGAGTTTCCACTAAACCTGCTTTCTGGAACATGGGCAGATACAGATACCTGTCTGTCTGTTCTGAAGTTATGAGTTATGATGTCGATGTATGACGTTACCATTGAAAGGAGGAGGAAACAAAAAAGCCGTATTTGCTGACTAATGCTTTCTTGCTGCTTCCTTTTAGCAATCCAGCTGTCAAAGCTAATTATCAGTGATGGTTCTGCTGATAATCTGCCTGCTGAGCAGCAGCCGGAAGAGTGACTGCCTTTTTTTTTTTTTTTTTTTCTTTTTTGGGATGTTAAATAGAAGATTACTGTAACTGCATATTGTTTTGTGTTGTTTCAGATAGGTTCAGTTCATTTTCTCTGTGTTCATTTTAAGTGCCCAATGCCAGTGTTGTTATTGTTTTGGCTTCTTTGTGTGTTATCGTCCTATCGCTCATACCCTTTGATCTGCTTATTTCATTGTTCCTCTAAAAACAAACAGCCACGAAGCTAAAAGTCTTTGTATGGTAATAGTTGATAAAACATGAGGAGTTTGTTTTGATAAACTGCCAAACAATTCTTTAGATGTTTGAGTCTTTAGTTTATTTGCTCTGGTTTCAGTGGCTGTTGTGAAATGCATGGAAAAAAATCTGTATTTGGTGTTAATCCACAAGTTGGAGCAAATTTCTGTTGGCACAATAAATATTAACGTTCAGTGCACATGAGTCATGGTTTTGCTTCCCTTTTTAATTAGTTCCATTTTGGTGTTTCTGTAACATTTTATTAAAAAGGAACATGTCTTGGAAATGTTTCATGTTTGTCCCTGTAAAACATTTACATCATCGTCCTTGTGGTGTTGGAAACTGTTGCTTTAACATTATTAACATACCAAGTGTTTAAAAACCACTTTTACAAGCTACAGATTGATATCCTTTTAAAAAGTTTATATTTTAATTATTTATATAGATATCTAGATATAGAATTGGACACCGATTAATATCTATAAGGCGATGGGCAACGAGATGACTGTGGCTTCATATAAACAAACATGACACAGTTCTGTTGTCACACATTAACTAGTGGACACCCAGCTGTGCAGGGATATCAAACTAATTTTACATTGTAGCCACATACAGCAGGTGGGACAGGTGAAACTACATGACACACCTGTAAGGTTACAGAAAAGGTTTTGGTATTTCATTGCTCACACTGTCCTGTAATTATACATTTAGAATGTAAAGTTTCCATGAATTCACAGAAAATGTTCTTATGCTTCGGTGTGGTACGGATGGCAATGGGGCCTTTTATCGATAGGAAAAGCTGTAAGACATGAAAAAACAGAAGTTCAAACTCTATGCTGTCCTTCATTTTTCTAAAGCTCTCCAGTGGGTTGAATTGGAGTCTTTGCTAGGGCAGTTTTGGCCCTCGGGCCTTATGTTTGACACCTTGTTGCTTGTCAGTTTTCTCCCATTCACAGAACGACTGGAGCAAGCTTCCAAACTGAGACTGGTTTAATTCACTGCCTGTTACTTATGGTTCGTTTCTGTCGTCGCTACAGGTCGTGATGTCTTGTTGCCTTAGTATTTTAGTTTGTGGACTCCCTTTAAAGATTGAATTTTACAGCCTTACTGCCAGAACCTGATCAATGAAGTGTTTTTAAAAAAAGAGTGCTAAACATTTGTAAAGAAACCAGATTTATTGGATTTCTGTTGTGTATAAATGAAGTGTATAAAAGTTACATAGCACTGACCAAGGAAAGAACTGTAAGGTGGCTTATGGCCTGTGGGATATTTAAAGCAGCTTTTTAGTGTTTACAATATTCATTGAAAGATGTGCTTGAAGTTACTGGATGCCTTTTACATGCTAGCTCGTCTAATAATCTTTATCACATAAGTAATTCTATAATCATCTTTTTCTATTCTATAACTTAAGATTGTCATCATAGGCCACACACAGCAATCATAGAGTACCTTGTCATTGCTCAAAGGTCCAAAGAGGTACAGAAACATTTGGATTTATTTACCGGTACACTAAAAGATAAAAACTGATTACAAAGAGTTGTTCAAGAAATTGCAGCTAATAGTAAAGATGTCACCAACAGTGAGAAGAAAGTTTCAAGCTGCTCGTATGCAACATTCAGGCCTCCTGAAACAAACACTACGCTGAGTGCTTGATCCATCCAGAAAAAATAAATCCATCCTTTGAGGTAGAGGTTAGATTTCCATTTGATTCCTGCTTTAAAAATATTATTTCCAGTTTGTAAAATGTGCTTAAAAAAAAATGCCAAGTAGGCCTGACTTGACATTTTAAACCCGTTGCACTGACTCCTGCGCATAAGGTGAATACGAGAGGCTACAGTATAAGAGGCACAGAGCCGGTTTAGATGGCGGACTGAAGCAAGTTGACATTAGTTCCTGGGATGAGGTTTTCATCTTCTCCATCAATCAGAGGGTCCCACTGGTTAAAGTTCTTCTCCAGGCCTGCAAGATTTTTGCACAGAGGAAAGGGGAAAAAGCACAGCATTAGTTCATGCAGAGAGTTCAGTCGATCTCTGCTGCAGACCAACAGCCAACTCCTCACAGCTCAGCTGATACCGCTGTATACATCTTACTATTAATCCCATAAAAACAAAAGCTATTTAAACAGCTTTAATTTGCCCACAGCTGAAATGTGTTCCTGCATTACATGATTAAATCTGACCGAAACGACGAGCAGGAGTTCTTACCAAGATGGCGTTGCAGAAACGCTAGTGTTGCTTTATTGCACAGGTCTATGGCGAGCTCTGGGTCGATCTCTCCTTTGAGTTTCATCAGCTTCCCGATCCAGTTGCCCGTGAGAAAGGTGAAGTCTGGGAAACTCTGGTGGACTGTACCTCTGAAAGAATGCAGGTGAAGAAGCGACGTCATCACAAAATCAGACCAAATTACCCCCAAAGTCTCTAAATGAAAGTGCAGCAGACCAGCAGTGGTACCTGATGGTGATCATTTTCCTCTGTATGACGGCCGAGTCGAGCTTCTTCATGCGGCTGATGTTCCCCGCCCACTGGAACTTCTCAGAGTTGATGAAAAAGATTGGCTGCTTCACCCGAGGAAAGATCTCATCGTCTAAAGGAGTCATCCAGGAGTCTAATGCTACTCCACACCTGTTTGTAGGATAGCAGGCCAGGTTATTACTTTCAGTAATCTGGGTCTGTTACTGCTGCCTATAGCACACGTTTCTAATTTATAATAAGCAAAGTGAAATGCCCTCATGCACACAGCTCTATCCCTGCAGACATTATGGACAATAAGCGTGCAGTTAATTGATAAAGACTGGAAACCCCCCAAAAACATACTTGAATTTAACCTCTTTGCACAGAGCCTCTATGACTGTTGCTCCTCCAAAAGAATGCCCCATCACTGCTATCCTGCACAGGTCCATGGAGTTCTGTTACCAAGAACATGAGAGAGAATTAAGAAATCAGCACAAACTAAATTGTACTCCACTGCGTTTCACATTTTTCTGATCACAGATTAAAGACTGCTGATTTTCTTTATGCAAAACAGCATTTCATGAACTTTGGACTCAGCCTCAGCTTATCGATCAGCTGTAAACACAGGTTTTTCCTCACTGCACTTTCAAAAGTCAGACCATCTGAAACTAGTTGGTATGTCATTTTATTGTTTATACACACACATGGCAGCACAAAAAGTAAGAACTTTGTGTTTGATACTTCTTTGTTGTACCAATGCTTCTTGGCAATAATCTTCTACAGCTGCAAAGTATATTTGGTGCCACGTTTGTAAGGAAAACTC
The DNA here is from genome assembly GCF_013358895.1 of Oreochromis aureus. NCBI lineage: Eukaryota > Metazoa > Chordata > Actinopteri > Cichliformes > Cichlidae > Oreochromis > Oreochromis aureus. The sequence goes on from NC_052956.1 coordinate 1,209,587, forward strand.
ATTTGTGGGTTGAGCAGCAGAGTTGAGTATGCGGGCCAATGCCAAACAGCTTATTCTGTGTTGACTCTTGTGTGGTGTTGGATGGGATGAGCGAAGTATGAAGAAACACGACATATTGGCAGTTTAACAGCGTTTTTCACAAGTCAGCCAACAAAACCAAAAGTAGTGGTTGAAGAACGGGAAGCTATACCACAGCATTGTGTGACCAGCACGAGGAGCAGATGCCATGCTGTTGTGGCCGTGTATGGTTCTTCCACATGCTGTTGCTATGACTCCTATGTCTTCAGAGTTCAATAGTTCAATAAATGACACCAAACAGAAGTCTGAGAAGATTTGGCAACTTTTTCAAACTTGTGGCAAAATATGGCACCGTTAAAGGGGAAATAAATAAGCCTGGTCTAAGACTTATTGCCAAGAAGCATTGTTACAACCAAGTCAACAGTCTTACTAAATAGAACTTTTGGTGCCAAGTTTATACATAAAAATGTGCTAGTAAATGAACTTTGAAAGCTCCAGACTTTGGGGAAAGTTGCAATAACCACAAAGATAGAACACTGCTAGAAAAACTCCTTGGTCTTCTAAGCATCAGACAGCTGACTAAACTGACCAAAAATCCTCAACAATTCTGCTGTGACATCATCAATCACATCTTAGCAATGCATGACCTTTGTGAGATGCAACAAACCCTGAAACAGAGATGTTCCAAATGTTTAAGTTGACCTTTTGTGAACTAAGAAATTATTAAGAAATTGAACAAGTGCTGGCATTGTGAAGTGGGCGTGCCCTACGTTAAGGATGTGCACACAGGAAGCAATTCACTCATCAACCAATCATGGCTTTGGAGCTGATGTTTGTTGCAGACTCTCCGTGCTGTACATGTTTGGCACCTGCCCCATATGTCATTCAGCATCATCTTTGCAGTACTTCGATCACTCGCTTCAAAGTTTAGAAAAGTTGAGTCTGGGGTTTGCCTACATCGCTTTGTCGGTGGTTTCTTCACCCAGCTTGAAGTTGCACCACTCTCTGTGGTCTCTGGTCAAAACCTTGCCGATTGTTCCTTCCTGATCCACTCTTTAAACTTTTCTCAGTTTCAAGTTGAGCGATCGAAGCAGTGAAGAATACCCCTGACTGACACACGACAGGATTATAAATAGATTGGAAGTTGCCTAGGTAACCGGAGGCTGGAATGTCTGCTTGCTACGACAGGGGTCCACAGAGGATCGCTCAGAGCACTGCTTTGTTGCCGACAGCTGGTTGCTAGGTTAACCCTTTAATGTATGTACCACTCTGTCATGTGTCAGTAACCAGCACACGTTGCTCTCACAGGTAACGGCGTCAGCTGGTCGCCTCAAAGGTGAGAAGAGTTCAACTTTAGCTTTAAACACTGTAAAGCTAAAAGGCTACAACTGTTGCCTTTTAAGCCTTGATCAAACTTCAGAGAGACTTCTAACACACACCCACATTTCTGTCTTCTTATGAACTGCGTTTCCTGGAGTCTTGTGACACTTGCCAACTTGCCTCATGCTCGTGTTACAGATACTTTCTGCATCTTGTGACACATTTCCATTGTTGTGTTTGCTACCACACAATGCATATCACAGCCAGAGGTAACCAAAAGCTTACCTTCAGCGTTGACCAGTCAAACTGCGTCTCCAGAACATTTTGCACTGAGATTCCTGAGTTGATTTCAGTGAGTTTATCGAGAGCCAGAATGCATTCATCTGCTCTTTGTTTCACCTGAAAGATTAAACAAATGAATTCATTCTGTTTCTTTAAGGTGCCATTTACCTTTACATTCACGACATCTGTACAGATACGACAAATAAAACCATCATTTTTTCCCCTACTATGGGATTTATAAACTCCCGGTCTCCCTAAATTTTTGTTTATGGTGGGCAGCAAATCAGAGGGAGCTTCTCTTAAAGGGAGGGGACAGGAAGCTAGAGTGGAGCTGAGCTGCTGCACTTGGGCTCAGTACAAGATAAACCAGGATTGTGTTGAACTGTGAGTTTTGCAAAGCTACTCTGATGAACAAAAAAAAAAAAAAAAAAAAGAAATATCCCTCGCCTTAATCGTAGATTTAAAAAGCCAACTGCTGTCTGCAGTCCCTGATTCCTTTCAGCTTTAAGATAAACGGGATGTGACCACATGCTTGCTGTTTAACATAACGTGCCCAGATGAAAACAGAAGAATGTCAGCTAGAACAAACAAGGATGTGGTTTGATTTTAACATCAGTGCCAAGCTGCCTGCGAGCAAACGGGTATGAAGTTATGCAATCAAGAGACTGTGAATTTGAAACCCACAGAGGGAGTCTGTGGGTAATCTCTGCGACAACATACTTGTTTGTTTCTGAGGGGGAATTCGCTCTCTCCGTGCCGCAGAGCTCTGTAGTACATCCACTCCTTTACCAAGTTCTGTTGGGTGGCACCGGATGATTTTGTCAAACTTGCATTTGACCTTTCTGACTCTGGCTTATCACAAAAATAATATGTAGCTGACGCTGACTGGTCTCTGTGGGAGAAAAATAAAAAATAAAACCATAACTGGTAGTTCCAGCCCTAGGAACAGATATTACTTCCTTCACTTTACTTGGAACAATTAGGGTTTAGACACATGTAGAGAACACATCCTGTTTGAGGCAGCGTATGACCCTCTCTCTGAAAGAAGCAAAGTCACTCTCATGTTGCTGCTCTCACACTGCAGCCATGCGCTCTGTCTGCGGCTTTGTCAGCATGTCGCCGGCTGCTAAAATCCAGCAAAATAACACTTCCATCACCATAAGCGACAGGCCAGCTGTGGCCATTATGTTCATCTCCATATGGTCCCCCTTGTCTGCATACTGAAAAGAATTGTGATGACCTGGTTCGTACCATTGTCTGCACACCCTTTCCACTCCTACTACACACGTAAACAGACAGCCAAGCAAACAATAGCAGAGGACAAACGTTCAGCTACGATTTCCTCCGAATGAAGATTACAAAGAACACAGATTTCAAACTCATTTTACATCGTAGGCCACATACTACCCACTCCGAGTGGGGGGACCACTTAAGATCAGAAACTGTCAGTGTAAAGATGTTTAAACACACAATTAATCCCTGAGATATCTTCATATGAGGAAAAGAAGTGCAATTTCAAAAGTTTCTCTCAGTTTTATGATAAATGTGTAAAATAAGAGAAAAAGTGCTGCTAGCTCATTGTGCACACTGTCATGCATTTAGAATAATATACTTTTTTTCTATAGTAAAAACATCTATAGTAGATGCTTGAAAAATGGGAACTTTTCTGTCATTTAATTTTTTTTAATCTATTAGTAACTATCTGGTGTAGCATGGACGTAATGGTCTGTAAAATTTTAAATACAGTTAAAAGTTCCAAAGTCTGTGCACTCCATAGCCTTCCAGTGGGCCCGATTGGAGTCTCTGCCTGGCCGATTCTGGCCCCTGGACCCTATGTTTGACAACCCTGCTATAGAAGGTTTTGGTGATTAATGGAATGAAAACTACATATGAACCAAATAGAAAAATTACCTGTGTTCCACTGATGCCACGATGAAGCCCTGAGAGGCCATTTCTGCACATATTGCTGAATACAAGGTCCTGAGAAACAATCACAGGAGCCACAGTGTGAGCAGAACTTGTAACGGGTTATTGCTGCAGGAGTGACGAAATAAAAAGAACAACTGCATTGTGTGTGTACCTAAAGGCTCCCAAGCCGTGGGAGAAGATGATCACGGGACATTTTTCATTCGATTTAAATGGAGCATCCAAATAGGCTGGGATCTTGAAGGACCCTGAAATAGATAAAAATGAGGAACATGCACATTGGCTATTTTTTTAACCACATTAGAAACTGAAAGAAACTAGCTTTCTATTTTTTATTTTTTTTAGTGACTAAAGTCATATAATATCATATAATATTGCTGTCCTGAGCAAATAAATTTGACTTTTACACCACAAAGAAATAGACTGTCAGGATGGAGAGGGGGGTGGGGGTGCAAATTCATTAATAAGTGTGCAAGCATATAAGACTTGAGAAAGCAAAGAAACAAAGAAAAAATAGTCCATTTTATGCCATGACATCATTAGAAATACTGGATTTTCCTAATTTATTCACCAAAGAGGTAGTTGAAGATCCTTTCACTGAGGGCCCTGTTCATTTTCATGAAGTCAGCCAGACCGTTAAAGTACTCCTTGCATGGGACCCAGTCAGGCTTCTCGGCACTTTCCATCTCCTGACAGGGATAGTACAGCCGGAAGAATGTGCCCTGTTGGAGAGACAGACAGCTAGTTCAAGCAACTCAGCAGAAGGCCATTTGCTCCCGTGATGTCAGCAGCCTGCGTGGCCCAAATACCTGCTTTCCATAATACCTGTGGGTACCCAGCCCAGCATCTGCAGCACACTCGAGAATGTCAAATACAAATATGTGAGCTCAGCTGTTACATGTCAGCATGAACAAAGGTTTTCTTTTGCTTGTACCTCTGCAGTGTGGTCCATCATGAAGTCAGTGCAGCCCACAGCGTTTGGGCCGTTGCCTGGAGGGATCCCAAGGTTATTACTGCAGCTGCTCCCCATGGTGAAGAAACTTAGCGCGGACCTCTTCTGGTCTGGTAAATAGAAACACGCACACATCTGTACATCAATACTGCTCCTCTATAAAAGGGAAAGATAACAGGACTAAAAATCGTATTATTTCTGCACGGATGCTACTGACCGCAATGAATAAATGTGTATATGCAGAATGTATCATTATATATGCTTGACATTCATTTACATTATTAATAGTATTGTAGCTTTTTATTAAGTAGTTTATCAGTATCAAATGAAAGTCAAAAACTTCTTCACTGTACTAAATGTTATGTGAGACCGAGTCGCGAAGTTTACGCCTTGATCTAACCACAGAGAGCCCCACACAACCGCACACTTGATTCATTTAACTAAACGGGTCAAAGTCTTTGTGCTGTCAGTTAAAACAAAAACCCAAAACGTGGCGTGTTAACTCCTACCTGTCCTCGCCCACGCGTTCAATCTCTTGACTCCTAACTGAAGAAACCCTCCATAAGAAAACATCGACTACAGCACTTTCGACAGCAACCTAACCAAACGTTTTCTATCTCCACTTTAGCTGCCGGTAACAGTAACACTCGTTAAATAAAATAAAAGGCCTACCGGAGATACAGAAGTGCGAGCGCTGCCCGGTGTTTCTACATCAGTTTCGCAATATTACCGTGGACTGAGAGCAATCACAGGATAAATGTACTGCTTTGGGAGTGGTTATTGTTTTTGTCAGTTAGCCGCTGCTAGCATAGGAGGGGGCTAGACCAGAGTAGTGGATGAACGGTGTTGAGTCACTGTGGCAGTCCTGCCTCTGCCGGCCTAATGGCGTCCCCCAACTTAAACCTTAATGACCTACATGTCATATTATTTAACAGTTGGCAATCATGCTTCTATCTTTACTCGAATTACGGCATAGATGGCTCTAAATATGAACTCAACCAAGGCCTTTGAAATTGTGTCAACTGCTCTGTACACGGCTCTGGTTTGTCGCAGCGACTCTCGCTGACAGCTCTGGAATCAGCGCGCACGTGCAGTTGTTTACAACAATCATCGACGCTTTAATTAATATTTTCATTAATATCGTGTGAGCCAAGGTGCTGTTGCCAAAGCAGCTGCACATAAGCGCTGGCTTCTCAGTAAAAATGGCACTTTTAAAGTGTCGGTACGTTTGATATGACTCCACGTCTGTTGGGGGCAGTAGAGGACAGCCGAGCGGGAAACAAAGCGAGAAGGGAGCAGAAAAGCAGTGGAGAACGATGCTGCGTTAGCAAAGCTAACTGTTGTCAACTCATTTATCAGCAACTCCTTTTGTTAAAGATGAAATTGGTGAGTAAAAAGCAGATCAGTGAAGAGAACAATTAATGTAGAAATAGTCGAAAGTGATTAACTTATAGTCACCCAAAAGTGACTGTTAGCTGGAAGCTAATAGCGGTTTTTTTTGGGTGCAGTTTAATAAAGTGGAAAAGGTGAGCAGCGAACAGCAAGTTAGTACAGCGTGAAGTGTTTAACTATGCATACAAAAACACGGAAACAAAACCCCTTTGACATTTTGGTGTCGGGTTTATCCTGCTTTACTGTATCTGTATCTTTGTACACCTACACACACCTGTGGTTTTAAGGGTGCATTTCCTCCTTGTAGTACTGTCTGTCGGGTCATCCTACATTGCCCTGCAATGTCCTCAAGTTCAAGTCCACCACCATCATGTTGGACTGTGGACTGGACACCACCTCTGTCCTCAACTTCCTGCCCCTGCCCTTGGTGCACAGGTGAGTCACTGACAGTAATTCATTCATTCATGGATAAGAGATGTGTTTTGCTTGATGATGATGATCCTTTTTTTTTTTCAGTCCAAGACTTTCCAAGCTACCTGGTTGGGTCTCTAAGGATGGAACAATAAATTTGGGAAAGGCACGAGAAGCTGTTTGGTTACTTGGCGTATATTTCAACTTACTGCAGTTTTTGTATGAACACATGCCGATTTATCTGTGGGGGGAAAAATCAGTTTTGCCTTATGCTTGCAGGAGCTGAAGGAGTGTGCAGGGAGGGTGTTTGTTGACGCACAGCCAGAGTTCTGTCTCCCTGAGGTAGACATCCCTGATACTTCATCTCTGCATTAGTGTTATAGCTTGTGCTACTCATTCAGAATGTCTCTCTGCAAAACAGGGGCCACTGTAAAGCATCAGAGTTGGAGCAAATCCACCTATTTTAAACAAATAAGAAAAAAAAGAAACCTGATAGGCCTGCCACAATTGACAAGAATAGGATAATCCACTCAGAGAAATCAGTTACTATGATCAGCACAGTGTGATTACTGCGTCTTTACTTTCACAGTAGGTCCTATCTTAATAAATACCTGAAGTACAACAATGATATCTATTTAATCTGAATAACGCACAGAGAGAACTGTTGGACCTGTCCACCATCGATGTCATCCTTATCTCAAACTACCACTGCATGATGGCCCTGCCTTACATCACAGAGCACACCGGCTTCACCGGGACAGTGTACGCCACGGAGCCCACGCTGCAGATTGGCAGGTGACAGATGCAGGGGATGATTACCACATCTTACTATTTTTATATTATTTTTGTGATATCATTATTTCATTTGGTAAAATGAGATACAGGTCACACGTCTTCAGTTGCGTTTACGCTCGTTCTTCCTCTTTTCTTCCTTAGGCTGCTGATGGAGGAGCTCGTGAACTTCATGGAGAGAGTTCCTAAAGCCCAGTCTGCCACGTCCTGGAAGAACAAGGAGATACAAAGGTAGACTAGTTTTGTAAAAATATTCTCTGTGTGTGTGTGTGTGTGTGTGTGTGTGTGTGTGTGTGTGTGTGTGTGTGTGTGTGTGTGAGTTGACACATGAAATACAGTTACTGACTTTGTTTTAGTCTGGTCATTTTTGAAGTTTCATTTTACCTTCACCTAATTTTTCTGGTGTTTTGTTACACCTCCACTAGCAGGGTGGTGTAACTCCACCGTTCAAATGAATACTTATGTTATTGCATTAGGATGCTCCCGGGGCCGCTGAAGGATGCAGTTGATGTGTGGATGTGGAAGCGATGCTACAGCATGCAGGAGGTTAACTCTGCGCTCAGCAAAGTGCAGCTTGTGGGTTATTCACAGAAAGTGGTGAGAACTGCTTATGTCCAGGAGATATTTAAGATTTCACATTTTTGCTTTCTTGCAATGGTGACTTCTCCTTGTCTTTTCTCTCGTTTTTTTTTTCTTGCAGGAGTTGTTTGGAGCTGTACAAGTCTCCCCATTGAGCTCCGGCTACTCGCTGGGCAGCTCCAACTGGATCATCCAGTCTCACCACGAGAAGGTGTCCTATGTGTCTGGCTCATCTCTACTCACCACACATCCTCAGGTAGGCCAGCAGGCTTAATGCTTCACCATTTCAAAGTCTACTGGGCGTAACCCTTGAAGCTTTTTCCTGAGCTGAGTGATTTCGCTAATATTTTGGGCCTGTTTACAGAATAAACTGATAAAATGAGTGTGCAGCAGTCAGGAAGGGTGGTCTCTGCTCGTGCAGCTAAACCACGTCATTGATTTCTACTAAGGTGTCAAAACTTGTCATTGAGGGTCCAGCGGAGGTCATCAGATGTCGTCTTTATGGGGGAGAAAGTTAAAGTTTGAAGGGATTGAGGACAAAGCTGTCACGATCTAGAGTGTAAAGAGTGCAGTCTGTTATTCGTTTAGTCACAGATTTCCTTTTTCCTGTGCTCAGAGTTTCTTTTGGAAGCTAAATCTTTAGGCGAGTGTTTGTCAGTGCACGCTGTAATTGTTGGAGAATCCAGTCTGTTCTGTCCTGTCACAACTACTCTGCAGTGTTTCTCTTCTTCTCTGCTCCCAGCCCATGGACCAGAGTTCCCTAAAGAATAGTGACGTCCTCATTCTGACAGGCCTCACTCAGATGCCTACTGCCAACCCAGATGGCATGCTGGGAGAATTCTGCAGTAACTTGGGTGGGTTTTAATGTAGCGCTTAGATTGACGTGGTACCAAATGTTGAAGTCATTCTCGTATCATTTAAATGGAACTTGAATGATGTTGTCTGTGCTGCCGTTCTTCTGCGGTCTGCAGCCATGACCATCCGGGCGGGAGGAAATGTGCTGGTGCCGTGCTACTCCTCGGGAGTGATCTACGACCTGCTCGAGTGTTTGTACCAGTTCATAGAGAGCGCCAACCTGGGGACCACGCCCTTCTACTTCATCTCACCCATAGCCAACAGCTCGCTGGAGTTCTCTCAGATCTTCGCCGAGTGGTGAGTGGCCGTTTATCGAAAGCTTCTCGATTCTGTCGTGAAAGTTGTGATTTTAGGTTTTACTGTTTTTCTTCAGCATGTGCTCAGTTAGCTCGTCTTCATTTTTCCACGTCTTCCACAACAAGTCACGATGTAGTCGCTCTGATAATTAAGAACACAATATCGATGTTCTGTTACTCGATAAAAATGCAACAAACGCCAGAGAGACGATAACTTGTGTGACTGTGGGATATTCCAGATGATTTTTCTTTTTCTCAAATATTTCAGGCTTTGTCACAACAAGCAAACAAAGGTGTATCTCCCAGAGCCGCCTTTCCCACACGCAGAGGTGAGTCAAGAACACTGGCAGTTAGGGCTGGGCCATATCATACTGTTCACGGTAATACCGGTATAATGTTGGGCAATGATAGGAAAATGAAATGGCGCAATAGAATATGGGTAAAACGCGCATGCGCAGTGCCTTTGTTTACATACGCACATGGCGGCGACGGAGAATGAGAAGAGCGAAAGCGGATCGTTGAATGAAACGGATGAACCAGAATTGGTTTGTAAAAATGCTGCAACCTCAGTGGTGTGGAACTGGTTTGGCTTTCGTCCGTCAGATACACAACAAAGCACTATTTTTGGTAGCGCATGCTAGTGGGCCGTCGTTATTACCGAACTGATTTTATGTGGTACACGGCGCTCAAACATCTGTCAAAAAATGTTTTAGTACGACTTTGCTAAGCACGAACCCGCAACGCTTGATGGATTGTCGGAGCATTGCGGCTACCGTAGCCAGGAGCCTGGCGGAGTGATACGTACTGTGCTTCAACATAATATTACCGTGTTGTGTGTGTATAACCTCTTTAAGTTTTGTGGATATTCTACATGGTTATGCTCAGGATGTGTCAGCCATTTCCACTGGAAATGCCTTTTGGTTAAACTGTCAGCGAGGAAATTGCATTTGCACCGTTACATTTGTATATAACTTTAATGCACGTCAAAAACAGCTGCTTGTTTAAGTGAAAATACATTGATGGGGTTTTTTGCACTAATAAAGTTGTGGAGTTGTAAAGTATTTTGTCTAGTGTCAATGATATCGTTATCACAAATTTTCAAATGTATATCGTGATAAATATTTTTGGCCATATTGCCCTTCTCCTTTATACTGAAAATAATCTTTATATTATAGGGAACCTACTTTTTTTTCCTCAGGTTTTTAACTATACCAGCGTAGCTTTGCAGAATAATGCTTATTTACCTTACACTGGGCCTGAGGGACAGCCCCACAGGCTGGCTGTTGTCGCTCCCTTCCTCCTCCCTCGTTAGCAATCTTTCTTCTGAAGGCTCCAGTTTTAGCAAACAGTGATTAAATGTACAGACAATGACTGTTTTTTTTTTTGTTTGTGTAGGTTTTGTTTTTTTTTGGTTTTTTTGGACACTTTGGATGATTTTAATAGAAACTGTGTCTTGACAGACAGTATATTTATTACAGGAAGTATGAAAAAACATAATGTCCACTTTAAAATGAATTTTCTAGCATTCTCAAATCCATTTCCTGCTTGATGCTGAGAAAGTAGATTCTTGCTCATATTTATATTTTATGCAAATTCATGTTTGGTTGGAGAAAACGGTGCTTTGAATTGGAAAGCATTAGGCAAATAACATGTGTTCGAACAGACCAGTGCTATCACAAGTGATTAATAACAGATGAGATATGTAGCCATGAGTCCCATCAAATGTGAGTGAGATATGCTTTTGCCTGGAGCGCATCATATCTATAACACGTTTTAAAAAGCAGAGTCGACTGATGCAAAGATACCAGGATGAAAGCAAGCACAAGTACACCTCTGGGGCTGGTGATGAGGTCACGTGCAGTTCTCTGCACATTTCATTCTTGAGCTCGTTGATAAACTGGTGCTTAAATGTGCTGCTGATGTTTCAGCTCATCCAAACCAACAAGCTGAAGCACTACCCCAGCATTCACGGAGACTTCAGCAGCGAGTTCCGTCAGCCCTGCGTGGTTTTCACCGGTCACCCCTCTCTGCGCTTCGGCGACGTCGTTCACTTCATGGAGCTCTGGGGCAAATCCAGCCTCAACACTATCATCTTTACTGGTAATTACAGCTATCATTACATCTCTTAGACGTGAATAAAACAAGGAAAGCCTGAGCTTGTAACATCTGTGTGCCTGATCTTTCTCACTCACAGAGCCGGACTTCTCCTACCTGGATGCCCTGGCGCCGTACCAGCCGTTAGCCATGAAGTGTGTTTATTGTCCTATTGACACACGGCTCAACTTCCACCAAGTATCAAAGCTGCTCAAGGAAGTCCAGGTATGCTGTTAGCACCTGATCTGATTATGAGAGAAATACACAGAAATAGAGCAGAGACTAAGGAACAACACCTAAATGATTCTACGATGAGGAGGGAGCCAGCGACCGCAAAATAATCCGGATTGCTCCAGAAAGGCTGCGTCATGGGATGCTAGAACTGTGATGTGCCATAATGACTGAGTCTGTGAGAGCGCTGTGGGTGAAACGGGAGAATGGGAAGCAGATTTCCAAGCTAACAGGCGATATACAAATAAAATGGCAGAACAATGTGAGCGTTCAGGGCAGAGCACAGGGAAGCAGTGGGTCTTGCGTAAGATTTGAGGGATTTGATTGAAGCATCTCTGTAGTTCCTGGATGGCCCATTCGCAGCACTAGTTCTCATTTAGCTGTAGCCTTAATGCTTTTTAGCTGAAGCCAGCTTCAGCCTCTCACATTTGTACTCTGTGTGTAAAAGCTACAGCCGTGTCTTCTTCCTGCAGCCGCTCCACGTGGTGTGTCCCGAGCAGTACACCCAGCCTCCTCTGACCCAGTCCCACCGCTCCGACCTGATGTTGGAGCTGCAGCCTCCTCCTATGCCCTACAGACGCTGCTCTGTTCTTAACCTGCCCTTCAGACGCCGCTATGAACGCATCTACATCCTGCCTGAGGTGAGGCGCCGAAGAGAAGTCAAAAAAACCTCCTCAGAGATGGATCTGAGTTTCCAGCCACAGAGAATCTGTGTTTTCAGAAACAGATGGTGAATTCTCTGATCACTATGACAATGTGGCGTTTGAACAGCTGTTTTTATTGAGAAATCCTCTTGCTGTCAGAAAGCAGGTGGACGGTTTTAATTGCTAAGAGTCGTATTTTTCTCTTCCTAGCTGGCCAACTCCCTGGTGCCCTCTGAGATCAAACCCGGCGTCTCTGTGGCGACCGTGTCTGCGTTGCTGCACTCAAAGGACAATAAGCACACGTTACAGGTGAGCCCAGAATACTTGTACTTCCATTAGAGAATCAGCTGATCAGAGCTCAGCTGCATTTTTCTTTCATTTGTTCCCAGTCGGTGCCCAAACCCCCTCCCATGCCCCCCAGCAAGAAGAGGAAGCGTGTGATTGAGGAGCCCCCTGTAGCGTTGGCCCCTAAACCCATGCTGAGTGGAGCTGTGGCCCTGGAAGCTTTTCTGGCCACTTTGCAGAAGGTGGGAAATCTGAACGAGAGGGGCGTCAGTGTGCTGTGATATTAGCACTTACTTAATGTTAACTTGTTATGTGCTCATTTGCAGCACGGGATCACAGAAGTTAAAGTGGAGGAAACGGCAGATGGGCACATCCTGCACCTGCAGGCGGAGGACACGCTCATTCAGCTGGAGGAGGACGGGACGCATATCGTCTGTGACAGTGAGCCACTGAGGACCACGCTCAGGGACCTGGTGCTGCGCTTCCTGCAGAAACTCTGAGCTGAATCCTGGCTGTTAGTTTTTAACCGTGTTTCTGCGTCGCTGCATTATGGACAGAAGCGGAAGGGAAGGGTGTGGATGCTCAACGGCCATATTTACAGTCGTTTCACTGTACAGCATTGTTTGGTTTTATTTTATAAAACTCACAGAAGTATTATTTTGTATTAAAAAGGTTTTCCAGAATTGTACAGTAACTGTCGTTCATCACTTAGTCTTAGGAAACTGGAAGCTTTAAAACCGCAAAAAGTGAAAACTGAGACTTTGCTCACGAGCCCAGGCTTTGTGTAACCGGTGTGTTCCTGCGTTATCTGACACTGACAGGTAAAAGAAACAAAGACCTCCAAGTCATTAAAAGCCCCCTCCAGCTCCTACAACCAAGTGCAAACAGTAAGGAAGAGGGTTAGCTCCACCCACCACAACTCCCAAGCTAGCAAGAATGATCTATTCATGCTAGCATTAACTGTGCCTATAACACATATGTGACACACACGTACTACACATTTACAGCATCTAGCAAAGATAGGCACAATAACTGAACTAAAGACACACAATCAGAAATATCAGGGTGGCTAAATATACATTGCTTGTTGTACAGTGTTGGGAAAGACACCAACCTCTCCCACAGGGGAATTGTAGAAAAGGGGAGAGGCCAAAGGGGTACACTGTATTTATAGGGTTGCACCAAAGAAGAAGAACAATGAGGAGGGGCTCCAACTGGTAATGAACATAACTACAGGCTTGAAGGTCCTACAAGTATAACAGGAACTGTTTGGGGTCTCGAACACATTTTGTGTAATTATAACAATATGTAATTTATGAACCGGTTACATTTGCACGGGATAAAATGAGGAAAGCGCTTTACTCACATTCCACAGAAGTGTTCCTTCTGTGGAATGAGTAACCACAGCAGGTGTTTTTTCCCGGCACACGCTGACATGACACAAGAGGAAATGCACAGTAAACATGATCAACAGGAATGATGGCTGAATATTTAAGCTGGGCTCCCTGAACACACCAGAGCCTCTGTCAGTGTTCACAGTGTAGGTGTTGAGCTGCGAGTGGTTTGCTGATGGTGTTTTCTCACTCTCACACACACACAGTCCAAAGTTGTCAGTCCAAATGCTCCGTTTCTCTGCTGAGGAAACAAACAACCATTTCAATAGCTCTTAAACACAGTTACACATTTTTCCAGCGGGAGGAGTCGCCCCCTGCTGACCATTATAAAAAATACCAGTTTAAGGCACTTTGACAGCAGCTTCATACCTCAGAGCCAGATTCTGTGATATTCTTCCAACTACATAGACTCCAGATATTTTATACTGAGTGTGTTTGGCATTTGGATTTGGCCTGCACTCCCTGGACTCAGACACATTTGTGAGAAAAAAAAATAGAGTCCGCTTTTCAGCTTGATGTGCATTTATTGAGACACCGTATGAAAGTTTTGCCTTTTAACATTTGTGTGCAACTTTTCCCAATCTCAGTGACAAAAAAATCCTGTCAGAAATTCCTGAACCCAGATTCAGATACTGAAAAGGTTCATCATGTGTAGCACCTTTTTGTTTAATTCACTTTTCCTTCATATGTTGAGCCACAAAGCTATTAGCCAAAATGTCATATTTGATATACGTCAGCATGTTGTGCAATGCATTCTTAAAAAATATGACCAAGCTAGACAAAAGAAGAAGTATCTGACCTAAAAAACACATCTATAGCAGATGAACAGTAGCTGAGTCATGTTCACAAGAATTAAATAAAAAAAAAAATTTAAAAAAACTAAGCTGACACAGGAGCTGGGAAACACACCTGCACAGAAAAACACACAGTGGGACACTAACAGTCATGGACTGGCCTCCCCAGAGCCTGGACCTCAACATTACTGAAGCAATGTGGGATGATCCTGACAGAGGAAGCCAAGATCCAAAAAGAGCTTTGAATGTCCTTCAAGAAGCCTGGAGAACTATTTTTGGAGCCTACTTAGAGAAATGAGAAGAAGGCTGCCTAACAGAGTTCAGACTGCTGAAAAATGAAGGCGGTCACACCAAATATTCCAGCTGGTTCAAACTTGTACAAAGTCAGTTTTTGTCTTTTAAACTGTATTCTGGTGCATTTAAAAAAGTTTTAAAAAATTGAAAAACTAAAATAAAACACTGCACCCATTTCTCAAATTCTTAGTGAAACAGGAAATGATGTCGCTCATGACTTCTGCACATTATCGTAAGTCTGGCCCAGCTCACAGTAAAAACTATTGTGAGTAACCCCGCTTACAAAGAGACCAGTAAAGTCACCGACATGTATGAGGCACGACACCGACAACTCATTCGTGTCACAAAATATTTAATCGGTGCAGAATTGATTACATGCGTCAGAAGTACATCTAATAATAAGCTGTACAATATCTTACAGTGTACTACGTGTTGCTTTGATAATACAACTGTCTGCAGCAGGAGGATCATGTAGGACTGATAAATGTGAGGTGCTCTGAAAAAAACAAAAACAAAAGAAAAACAGCAACAACTAAAACAACACTCTTCACCTTTAGAGTGAAATACAGACAGATGTAACATTAACTGCTTCGGCTGGTACACGTGTGCAGTAATCTGTCATCTTCAGGGTGGTTCAAAAAAGAAAAAAAGGACATAAGGTATCCAGGTATGTT
Organism: Oreochromis aureus; assembly: GCF_013358895.1. Classification (NCBI taxonomy): domain Eukaryota; kingdom Metazoa; phylum Chordata; class Actinopteri; order Cichliformes; family Cichlidae; genus Oreochromis; species Oreochromis aureus. The sequence goes on from NC_052956.1 coordinate 1,224,820, forward strand.
ACGTTTCAGCGGATCCTGACATTGACCAGAGAGGAGACAGTTTTCACGCGGTGCCTGGCAGGAAGAACAAACAGGAGACTGTCCAGTGATCGATTCTGCAGCTACGTCCACTAAAAACAAAAAAAAAAAACAGCTAAATTATCAGTGGCTTCATTAAAAAGAAGATCTTCATACCAGCACGAAGCCACATTGTTGTCCCCTCTTTGTTCTTGTTTCTAGTTTCCTGAAACTACAGGCAGTGCATTTAAGAGCGTGATGACATCATTAGCCGATGAGGCCCAGGCAGCATGAATAATGACCTTAACTTAGGCGTGGCACAGTTAGGTAAGTCTAAAGCTCATCTGGTCTTAAACTGAGCGTGGAGGACAGCGGAGAGGGGAAGATCGCAGAGGACTGATGTAACCAGGTGAGAGGGCAGGGAGCGCTCAGGTGGCAGCTTAAACACAGCGATCACTCCTGGCTCTGTCACAGTCAGCTGGCAGTTTGAGGTGGGAGTGAGGGGATGATGTCACAGTTCTTCTTGGCGGTGCAGAAGTATCAAAGCTTTTTATTACAACAGGATGGAAAGACTTATTGTAACGATGTTATCGTTCAGCTCTATGGAGCTTTCATTTGGCCCACAGCTTTTACTTTTTTGGGGGTTCGCTCTCATGGTGCCATTTTGCCCTCAGCTGTGTTGGAAAAAGCAAAGCTGTAATACCGAATATACAAGACCCAAGTCTTTAGTTCGGGGACTGAGTGTGTGTGTTTGTGTGGTAGAAGGTGGTGGTGGTGGCGGCAGTGGGGGGTGGGGGTTCAACCTGATAAATGCGCCTTTGGATCACTCAGCCGCTTCACGCTTATACCTGTCTATTACTTGGATTCTTTCTCTGCGTCCAGCACTGCAGAGCGGATGCCCAGCTTCTTCAGCTCCTCCACCAGGTCTCCGTTCTGGTGCATCTGCAGAAGGATGTCACAGCCTCCCACAAACTCGCCATTGAAGTACACCTGAGGGATCGTGGGCCAGTTGGAGAAGTCTTTGACTCCTGTGGATGGCAGACGGTGTTAATACTACCAGTCCTGTTTCTCTGAACACCTCATGGGTTTTAAAATTAGGCGTAGCATTTTGGTTACATGCCTCATAAGCATTGTTTAAGGACAATCTGAGGGGTGGGGCTTTTTTCTACCCACTGAAACTGTAGCAAAAGCACAAATCTCCACACACTCACACACACAGCAAAGTGTCACCTCTCCAACTCCATTCAGATTTATTTATTTAGTGCAACAACAGTGGCCTCGAGGCACTTTATACTGTAAAGTAAAGACCCTACAATAATGGAGATAGAAATCCCAACAATCAGACGACCCTTATGAGCAAGCCATTGATGAAAGAGGGGAGGGAAAACTCCCTTTTAACAGGAAGGGAGAACCAGGTTCAGTGAGGGGGCAGCCATCTGCGAGTGGTTGGGGGGTGAGGGGAGGAATCCAGGAGAAAACACACTGTGGAAGAGCCTCTTCTCTTAAAAAACCCTGCTCTTTTAAGCCCTTTGATATCAGTATTATATGTTTGTCAGTGTCCAGATGTGGCTGTAAAGTACAATATTCAGGACTATATAACAATAAATAAATTGATCCAATTGGCCATTATCAGGTATTTTACTCTAAACATGTGGTTAAAGTCTGAAAACTGCGGGACACTTAGACGGGACTCCCACAGCAGGAGCACATATTGCTGATGTCATCTGTAAAGGACGCTTCCCTGCTCTCCGACATGTCTCGTGTTATTATTGGAACAATGGGGATCGAGTCAGTCCTGACAGAGCCTGGTACTTTGATACTGATGCTAACGTTCGGCTTACCCCACCCTTTGGTGCTGCTGCACAGCACTGATAAAAGCTGGCCATAGAGTGCCGTTGACAGCTATGCTAACCGAATGGCATGGCTGCTTTGAATGAGGTAATAATCAGGATAAGTAGTTCACACACGACTCTGAGGGAACCCGACACTTCAAGGCTGTTTAAATGAGCTGCACCCAACATGTGACGCTTTTCCTGCCGGTTATAAAGTAATCAAAACGGTACACGTTCACCTGAGAGGTGACAACCTGTTGCTGTCGGGCCGACTCCGGGTTACTGACCTTGTCTGAGGTCCTGGTCCTCCAACACGTTGTACGCAGCGTAGTTGTCCACGCCGTGCATCCGGAGTATCTGAACCACAGCGTTACTGAAGCCGCACATGGGCTGCGCCGGCGTCCCTTTCATAAACACCACCACTTTGTCCTTCTTCACCATCTCACCGAGGTTTTTCTGGAGATCCGCCGCCGAGCACAGGAGCCGGACTGAGGCCCACTGCGAGCGGCCGTCGGTTTGTCTGGGCACACAGACAGCCGAACCCGAGCGAAGACACCGAGCAGCGGATCGGAATAAATTGTTCATGGTCTGTGGTCAATTATCTCGTTACAAGAGGAAAAGAAATGTCCTTCAGACGGGCCAACCTAGCTGTGAGCGAGTCGGCGTAAAACCAGTCAGTCAAAATACTGTCGCCTCACTGTTACGATGAGGGGCGTTTACGTGAACGGTGATTGGACAGCTTTGCCCACAAAATAAATCGAGTCTGATTTGCTAATGGTAGCGTCACACGTCATTCAACACCGGCGAACGTAAGACGTTTAAAGTGTGTAGGTAACTTAGAAAATGTAATAGTAACAATGTTATAATAAAAATAAGAATAATATGGTATTCACACGGCATGTATATGCATATGGTATGTTTTCTTTGATAAAATTAAATTTTCTAATAAAATTTTTTTTTCAGGTCACAGAAGCCGATAAGAACTTCCGGAGCAGTTTACACTCACAGGAAGAAGAGGGTAGCTGTTTGAAAGATGGCGGCGCCCACACAGAAGAATAACAAACCGGGGAAACCTGGAGGCAAAGAGGCTCAGCCTCTCATTATCGCCAAAACACCGGCGGAGGAACAGCGTCTGAAACTGGAGAAGTTGATGCGAAACCCAGAAAAGCTCGCTCCTATCCCAGACCGACCCAAAGAATGGAACCCGCGAGCTCCGCCGGAGTTCGTCCGGGACGTGATGGGCTCCAGCGCGGGTGCAGGCAGCGGAGAGTTCCACGTTTATCGCCACCTCCGCCGCAGAGAGTACCAGAGACAGGACTTTCTGGACAAGATATCAGAGAAACAAACTAAGGACGAGGAGTACCTGGAAAAACTGGAGCGGAACAAACAGGCCGCCGAAGAGAGGACGGCGAAGCGGCGGAAGAAGCGAGAGAAGATGAAGCAGAAGAAGCTCCTGGCGAAGAAAGCTAAACTTGAAGCTAAAAGCAAAAAGGAGGGAGACGACAAGAGCTCCGAGAGCGAGGAAGACGACAGCAAGGATGAAGATGAGGAAGACGAAAGAGAAGCTGAGGATGACGCAGAAGCGCCCAGCTTCATCATGGGGAAGAAATGAACCCGTGAAACGTTGAAACTCGTCGCAGATGGACACACCAGCGATACTTAATGCCTTTGAGAATAGAAGAGATGATCTGGACCTTGTGTGGTGAGCTCTGCAAACAAGACGGTGGAACTGACCTGCTGCAAGGATTAAAAACATTTGTCATTCATTCGCAGAGACACTTGGACTGCCTAGTTTAGTAGGCAAGAGAATCCACCGAGGGAATGATTTTTCAAAGAGAAATTGTTTAGTGTAGTTATTCGTTCCAGAATCACACGTGGAAGCCTTGTTGTTATATTTTAGTATGATTGAGTTTATCTGCAGGGAAATCCAGCCTCGGTTTTAAGTTAGGAATTTTAACAGTATTTGGAAATAATCTATATTTCAATGTGCTAAATGTTTTTGAAATAAAACTGAATAATAAAAACATGCAGATGTTGTGTAAGTTGCTCACAGTGAAGCCCAACAGCCAAGAAGATACTAGACATGTGATTGATCCTTCGATGTTCTCCTCCTGTGCAGCCTTGTGAAGCTGCCCCTGGCGGAGCCTGTCGCCTGTGGGTACAACAAGGCTGCAGAAAGCAACACAAAGAATGAAAAGGCGTGGCTCCTGGAGGCTCAGGAGTCTCACGTGCGATGTTCTTTGCACAGACGCCTGCCTTCCACGGTGGTGACGACCTCCCTCGTTAGCCGTCACCTTTCTTGAGGCAGGCAGAGTAAAACCTGGCAGCCAGATATTGTCTGAAACGGGGGAAGCCCTTCCTGTCAGACACTGTTCAGCTGTCACATTAAAGCCTTTGCGAGTGAATTATTGCCGCTGCTGTTTAGTTTCAACTATTAAAAACACAATCTGAACGTTTTTTTGCTTCAGTGTAATAGTTTGCCTGTGCTTGCTTGTTAGTTTGCTCCTTTAATACAAATAAGAATATAGCTGGAAGCGAGTAAGTGGTTAGATTTGCTCCACTCTTTTCAATCAGGTTTCCTGTTGAATTTAAAAAAAATGCAAATTTCCCCTAATCATCTTAAATTCAAATGATTTCCTTTAAATATCTGAACATGTTTTAAAACAAAATTTGCTCTCTTCCTTCTTCGGTTTAAACGTTTTTTTTATTTAACGAAATGGGCCAATGGGACTTAAAATAAAATGTATTTTTGGTCTTTTTATGGTCTGAAAGTCATTAAAAATATGTATCTAGATTCACAAAATATAATAAAACATATTTCATTGAAAGAGGTGTTAATATGCACGTGGTTTATTATTTTAAATATCTCTTCAAAAATTCATCCTGACAGAAAGAACAGAAAAACGATGTTTTGATGTATACTTGGGTTTCTGTTAGCTGTACTGGCAGCAGAGAAACACATTCAGGTGAGTTTTTAAACTAGTTGTTTATTATTTAACAAAAGATTCAACTTGAGAAAATGCATTTATTAGTTTTCAGCCCTCCTACATGTGTAAATGTTTGCTGAGTTGCACAGCTAAAGAAGAAGTCTCGCATCCTTTGATTTGACCTTCACTAAAGTAAAGCAGTTAGGGAGTGGGAAGCAGTGGACTAAACCACTGATTCAATTGAAGTGGAGTATTAAAATGTATTATTTTCATGTATAATTAACACGAGAGTTCTCTGTGCATATTATCACACTGTATTTGCATTATATAGTTTTTTGTATAGCGATACATTGAGGAGGACATTTCCACATGCCTGACTGTAGATACAGATCGGTGGAAGAAAGATTGAAAGGTACAATGAGGTTAGAAAAGTCAAATAAAGAATGAGACATAAGTAGTGGTGAGGAAATGAATCACTAATATCCAGCACACCATTTTAATGCACTTTATTTATGTGTTTGACATTACAGCTCATTGTCTCCCTATAAAACACTTTTGGTTGTGAACACATAAGTGGAAGAACCTTTGGGAACAAATGAAAAGCTCAAATCAGACAAGTTAACGTGTGTTTTCAGCAGCCGTACAGCAGGTTGATCCTTGTGATGTCCCAGTAGGACATGCCCTGCCTCTGGCCAATCTGGACGTTGGGGTTGGGGATGGGGGTGATGGTGTCCCTGCCATTGATGGAGAAGGCTGTTCTTCCATAGTGCATTACGGAGGAGTAGTCGAGGGAGTGTTGAGGTTGTTGGTGTCCTGCTTGTCGGGTTGTAGGCCATCTGTGGGTCGATGTTCTCCCAGTTGATCCTGGACGTAGTAGTCGCGGTCGCTCCTGGTCTGCTCGTGCTGGAAGCCCAGAGCGTGGTTGACCTCGTGCTGGACGATGCCAAAGTAGATGCAGCCCTGCCTGTTGAGAGACAGGACCTGTTTCCCTCCCTGTCTGCCCAGAGGAGAGAAGCATCCGTTCTGGCTCTCGATGCTGATGTAGTCGTTCTGGTACTGACGGTCGACAAAGCGGACACAAGTCTGGCTGTGGAAGGACTGCAAGGCATTTCTGATCAGCTGCCTTTCCCCACTGCTGTACTCACTGCTGATGGTGAAGGGAATCGTCACCAGGCCGTTGTTGTCTTTCTGCCACAGGCAGCTCTGGTAACTCTGGCATTTAATGGCATTTCTGCTTTTTGGAAGCAGGATGTCTCCTTCCAGCAGGATCTCATTGCTGCCATTGTTGGCGGTCAGAATCCTGGTGGTGATATCAGTGGTGTGGTCTTCCTCCACCTGGTCCTCTCCTCCTCCTCTTTCCTCCATGAGAGGATGAGCCTGAGAGAGGCCGAGCAGGAGCAGCAGCAGCAGGCTGACAGAGGGACTCATCTTCAGAGTGGGTCTGGTAGCTGTGGAGCTTCTTTGCAGAGCTGCTGTGGAGAGACTCCTTGGAGCTTCGTGCCGGACACAGTTGAGTCTCGGGTCTTTATACTCTCCTCTACAGGTGTGTCTGCAGGAGGATTATGGGCTGGGGTCCACATCGCTGGGCCTAAACAAACCTGAGAAGGGAGGACTGCACAGACAAACCTACTCTTTCAACATGCTGTGTTATGTCAGGTCTGTGGACGGATCAACACAGTTACTTTACTGGGTGGGACTTGTTTAACTACAAACCTTAAACCAACCAAAAATATGACTATTTCTATGATTTAACACAAGTGGTGTCACTTAGGGTTGTTATACCCACGGGGAAACAGCTACAGTAGTTATATGAAATGCAAATAACAACATTCACAATCATCTTCACTGTGAAAGACAACACCAGCGTGCTCCAGAAAACTGGGATACTCTTTTGATTATAAAGAATTAACTGCTTGTTGAACAAAGTTATTATAGATTTGTGGTTTTGTAGCTTAATCTTTAATTGTTTCAGCGTTAGTTTTGGTTTTTAGAAATAAATGTTTCATGTAGGTATCAGTCAGAGACCAGACTTTTTTCTGGAACTGAATAAAGTAATTTCGCAAGATAAAAGAAAGATAAAATGCACTGCTACAGGAAATGTTAGAGTTAAATCTATCTATCAAACTGGACAAAAACGTTGTCAAATCTCTCTGAAAAGATTTGTAATTTTCTGTTTTTCTTTCTTTAACTGATTAATACATAACAGGAACATCAGAACCAACCTTGGCTCCCTCTGCTCATTCCTTTAACCTGAGCCAGGTATGCTATGAAGAAATCTGTGTATTTACTTTAATGAATCATTCACTCATGAGAACTTCGGGACGACATCCTTAGAGTTTATACGTGAAAACAGAAACCACAGCGAGTTCTTGCATGCAAACAGACCCCTGGACATGGAGTGACCACCACCACATACCGGCTTTCATAAACCACAGACTTGCAGTTGGGTTCAAACTGTGCTTGGGGGAGTGGTGCTAGAACGCATCAGAGGGAGGTTTCAGCGTGTTGGGGCAAGATACACCGCCTCTCTTTTGCCTTTACTTCAACATTAGTGTTTAAGGAAACCGTGGAGTGCCTCTGATTGCTGACATTTTGACTTATTCTCACTTTTTATCTCCATAATGGATCATGTGCCAAGTGTCTAAACGAGAATGCAGGACGACTGGGATTCACAGACAAACTCAGCAAGCGAGCTCAATGATAAATACACATCTCAAGGTACAGTCTTATCCTCTTCTGTTTTAATTACTTAAATAACTGTGTATACAGGCCACCTTTGAAAAGTATAGAAAAAAGGACCATCATTGCTCTTCTGCTTCCTTATCTGCATTCTTAGGGAATTTTCCAGCTGGGTATTCTTGGCTTCGTGTCATTTGATTGCCCAATCCTTTAGTGTTTTAGTATCAAATTTTTAATTATTATAAAAATGTTCCTTCTCCAGCACTGTTCAGTTGGGTTTCATGTAAACTCTGCGATAAAATAGATTAGAGTATGGACATTTAATTACTAAATACCTCAATATTCTGCATTCTTAGATTAACACACACTGACACAACATTAAAAACCAGCTGCCTCATATCGTACAGATCTCTATCCCGCTCTGACGTGTCATGGATAGACATGGGCCACTTGTTGTTCTGCATGTAAACGCACCAGGGCATTGGACGTGGATCTTTTGCGTCCTTGTGGTTGCAGGGTGGGGCCTCAGTGGATCAGAATAATTCTGGTGCCTCCTGTGGATACTGATTGGGATACACTACATGAGATTGGGATCACGTTTGGGAGGCTAAGTCAATGCCTAGAGCTACTTTTCTTTGTTCTGTGGCCTGGTGGGACACAGTGTCTCGCTCCTGTCTGAGTGCTGTGGGTGCGCACAGGTTATTTGCTCCACAGCAATGTTTAGGGTGGCTAGTGAGTGTTAAAGCTAATTTACTAATATTTGTCTCAATAACAACCATACAAATAAAGCACCAAAGATTTCCCAGTACACTGTGTTCCATTAAAGTTATGGCTGATCATTGCTGATGCCATTTTCATGTTTTATTTAAACATTGTCGTACCAAGGCCAAGGCCCTGTTTTCTCTTCCTCAGATGAACGAAAAGCAGTGCAGAAGAGAACCTTCACCAGGTGGATGAATGTGTTTCTGCAGAGAGTAAGGCACAAATCAGTTTTCGTTCATCAGATCACTCTGAAAAAAATGTAATCATCAATGAGGGTCATGCTTTTTTCCCCCAGCGGGACCCTCCTATTGAAGTGCACGACCTGTTCACAGAGATTCAGGATGGCAAAATACTCATGGCCCTGTTGGAGGAGCTGTCTGGGTGCAGACTAGTAAGAATCATGCTGTTCAGTGGACAAATGTGATGCCAAGAAAGATTTAGCCAAAGCCTGTTTAAATTTGGCCACTGCAAACGTAGCAGGAGTCCTGGAAGCAGAGATTTAATTAGACTCAAGTCTAACGCTTAGTCAAAGCCAAGCCAGCAGTTTCTCCCAGTTTACTGTCTTCATGCTGAGCTGTTGTTTGTAACGTCATTGTTCAGGTTTGGTATATGAATGGGACCAATCTTCTTAACAGCAATAAAACCAACCAGCTCATTTCCCCAAACAATGATAACTTTTTAAGCATTTCTCGTCTAACTTTGTTAGCTTTATAGGTTTAGGTCTTCCTCTCATCGCATCTTCAGACTTAACAACATTTCCAAGGCCTTGGTCTTTCTGGATGACAGACATGTGAGTATGTTTCCTTGTAGATTCAGTGACATTGCTCTGACATGTATGAATGACATGATTTCAAATCAGGAATAACAAGATTGTGATCGATGTTTCCTTGTTATCTCCCAGGTAAAGCTGCTTGGCATTGATGCATCTGGAATTGCTGATGGTAAACCGTCTGTTGTTCTTCACCTTGTTTGGAACATCATCTTGCATTTTCAGGTTGGATTTCTCATCTATGAGTCAAATGTCTTAATGTATTATCTTACTTCTTGCCCAGCCATTTATCACTGACTCATACCTCCGTGTTACTCCTACACAGGTAAAGGAGGTGATGGGAGGCCTCCAGAAGCATTTGTCTTCCAGCCTTTCCTCCTTGTCAATGAGCAGTTATCCATCCTCTAATGACCTCTCACCCCAGCCAAGTGACACTGGCACATACTCTTGCAGCACTCTGCCAAGTAAAGGCAGAAAGGCTGCCAGGGAAGCAAAGTATCATGGGAAAGCAATCAAGGTGCTCCTGCAATGGGTCCGAAGATGCACATCAAAGTGAGCATAAAAAGATCAAAACACTTACAAAGTCATTTAAATAGCGCTGAGCCCAAACATATTCCCACTCAAACACAGTGAATGAAGCAAAATGTCAGCAGGTTGCTTTATCCTCTGAGGTCTAATAGGTGGTAAACTTATCCTAACCCTACATTTTGGAGCAGCCCAAAATTAGCTTTCTTGTTAGAAATCAGAATAGTTTTAGATTGAGCTGCAATGATCGCTAACACAATTAATTAAATGGCATTTTAAATTTTTTGCAGGTACGGGGTGGATGTGAATGACTTTGGGAAGAGCTGGAGGAGCGGATTGGCATTTCTTGCTTTGGTTAAGTCCATAAACCCAGTCATGGTTGATCTGAGGGAAAGCTTTCATCGAGATCCAGTGGAAAACATCCGGCAGGCTTTCATGATAGCCCATCACAGCTTGGATGTACCTCCACTGCTGGAGCCCGAAGGTAAAAGATTTCTCATATTAGGTGAAAAAAAATCACCATGTTGATCATGTGCCCAGAGTTACGAGAGATTTCCTTTCAGTTTACAGCAAGCTGTAAACATGAGAACAAGTCTTCTTTAAATGCATATATGAAATTCAAGCCCAGGGGGCTGACAAGACAAATCGAAATGAATGAATTTATCTCTAAGGTGAACGTATAGTCAATGGAGAAAAGGCACAAACTGGTGCACAAGGAAGCTGTCAGACACCACAGGACAGCCCACAGCTCCCACTGTCACGCCCCCATTCAAGAAGACGACGTACACAGTGTTATGCTTATGAATTAAGGGCCCTGCTTATACAACAGCATGGCCTTTAGTCAGGACTATTATTGAGCCAATTTACTTAAGCATCAACCATGGACTTATTTATTTATTTAAATCAGAGTTCAGAAAAATGTCCTAACTCAGGAACATGAAAAATGTATAAAATGATAGTCATATGGATTCACAGTGTCTCTAGAGAAAGCCACAAATATCAAATTTCACATCTCTTGCAATATTTAGTTAACATAAATTAGTCAGTGTTGAAAATTTCTAATAAATAGTTGATGTGGGTGTTGTTTATTACAATAAATAATATGCTATGCAGAAAAAAATTGTAGTCCTGAAGAAAAGGACAAAACACTTGTTTTGCCATTGAATAAATGACAAACAGAATGCACGACATGCCCATGAGTAGAAACTTGTGAAACACATACAGGCTGAACTTACCCTGCTTTATAGAGACCATTAGATGTTATAAACAAAAAAAAACTAACGACCAAGAGCATAAACTGATGAGGAAAGTGAATGCTGACATCAAAAATAAAGAAGCTGGAGGGTCATTTTCCACAGACATCCCCATCCCAGACGGGCTCCATTCCTAGGATGAGACTTCCAGCGGGCACCCCCTCCTCATGGAGCAGCCCTGCCTGCCGACAGGCTCCATTCCTGGGATGAGACCTGCCAACCACCAGCCTCCCACCTCCTGACCATCAGGACCCTGAACTCCAGCAGGTCTCTTGGAACCCACACCCAGACCTGACTCAAACAACTATCCCCTAACCACCAGGAACCTTCACCTCCACAGGGCCAATCACACGATATGCAAATTATTATTTTGAGGGCCAAAGTGATACAAATACAGCACGTTTCCAAGCAGTAAAGGGTATATGTGGTTCAGTCCCTGGCTGCCCCAGTCTGCATGCCAAGTATCCTTGGCCATCATACTAACCCCAGGCTGCTCTCTGATGCATCCATCGCAGTGTGAATGTTAGTGAGCACTTCAAAGCATAGAAGGCAGTGCTTGTGTGAATGGGTGAATGTGGCATGTTGTAGAGCTTGGAGTGCTACGGGAGAGTAGAAAAGCACTAATCAGTCCATTTATACGTTTACCCTGTTTCTGGAGACAATGTGCTGGATTTTTGAAACTGATCAGGTTTAAGGCAAATCTACACTGGCTGGACTTACAAGCTCCTAGCTTTATTTTACACACACACACACACACACACACACACACACACACACACACACACACACACACACACACACACACACACACACACACACACACACACACACACACACACACGCACAGACTTGTGTTTTGAAGTGTTTTTTGACGTTTTTTAATCGCTCCCTGCAGATGTGACGTGCACTTCACCAGACGAGCAGTCCATCATTACCTACGTCTCTATGTTCCCAAAGTGTCACTCAGGCATAGATGAGGTTAGTGCTGCACAAGTTCACCTTCACTACAGTCTCACAGCGAGGTAGATGTAAAAAAAAGAAAGAGCTGCATTTATATCACTCACTTATTCTTGAAACTCCCACCGGCCGCCCGTCATCTTAGCTTAGAGACTTAGAACAGGTGAAGCAGAGAGCTTCGCTGTTTCCTAACGTAGCAGAGTCCTACTGTATATCTGAAAGGCTGAATCAAACGGTGTTATGGTAAGTTTCTTTATTTAGAAAATGTAGTTTAGTAATTGTTGTTTTTTAATCAAGTGACATCAGTGTACAAATTAGTAAAATAGTTTTTGAGGAGGTTTTTACATAAAAACATTGATTTTCAGAACAATTACAGACTTCTGCGTAACTTCTGTTGTAACAGTAACAGACGGATAAACATATCTGTATTTATAAATGACGTACTAAGGAGGAGTAATGATATACAAATGATGAATTAAGCACTTACTAATACCTTAATAGTGTGACATTATTATACAGAGCTAGCAGTATTTCTTTGGTTCTGTAAATATCACTGACATGCTTATATTACAGGCTCCCACACCAGATACTGACATTCCCGAGATTCCCAGTTTTGGATCATTTGAGTCAGTCAGCTTTGAAGAGACTCACGCTGATGTTCCAGAAGTCCAGGCCTTGCTGAAAGGCTTGGGGAAGAGCAGCGAGCAGCTTCTGTGGAAGCGTTGGTCTCGGAGATCTTCAGGAAGTCCCTGTTCTCCGTCCTTTCACACAAATGGAACAGCTACCTCCAACCAACCTGCTGGGGCTGCTTCAGACTCACATTACAAAAAAAGGAAAGGCAGTGGACGAAGCACTTTACAGCCACCCAGTCCTCTGGATGCTGGCATAGTCAGCCAGGAGGTCCGACTGTGGTTGGACAGTGGACTGGATCAAGGCTACGGCAAGCGACGAGCAGAAAGCTGCTATTCTTTGAGCTCTGAGGAAGGAATCTACAGCTTACCATCGCTTGATTCAGATGAGGAGGATGCATATAGCTACATCCTAGAGCTGAATAAAGATGTGTTTCTATCATATAATCAGCTGAAAAGACAAGTACCAAAGGTCAAAGAGGAAACGGCAGAGGAAATGAAAGAAGAATCCAAATATCAGGAAGGCTCCCTTTTACAAAATGCTGATTTTGAGCTTGAATCAGCCCAGTCAGTGGTGCACAGGAAGTTTGATTTTGACAAAAATGAAAGAAATCTCAGAACAATGACACACACTGGAGCTGCGCTTGACTTTAAACCAGAGGGTGAAAGTAGAAGCTCAGAGCAGCATGAAGGGGAGAGGGCTAATAGAGGACAGAGCAATGATGATGGTGATTATTGTGAGGAAGAAAGGGAAAAAAAGATGGAAAATGCAAAACTGTTCAAGAATGGGGTGGGCAAAACAGAGGACAATGCAGCGGAAGCAAATGATGAAGTGGCCCGTTGGCAGGAAGACACTGAGGACAGAAGAGATGGAGAGCTTTCGGAAAAATGCGGACAAGCGGGAGGGCAGGATTTAGGGAATGAAAGCAAAGACGCTGCTGTGATAAAAGAAGACAGGAAGATCCAGAAAAGTACAAATTCAGAAAGTTTTAAGGGTGAAGTAAATGGAAAAATAATAACTGACGAGGCTTCCTGTGAAGTCCGAAGTGACACAGAAGAAGAAAGTGGCAGAAAGTATAAAGAAGAAAAAATGAGAGACACTGATGAAGTGATAAATTCAGCAGAGTTTGTTAAAACAGCAGCTGGAGAGGAGGGACCGGAGATCACGACAACAACGACAGAGCACGATGGTGAGGAGAGTCCCAGAACACCCACACTCGGAGGTATCTGCGTCCCTGATAAAAACAAGAACTGGCCTCCTGCCTGCAGTCCAACCCCTCAGTCACCCAGGTAACGATTTATCAGTAAAAATATAAGTCACCACTTTGCTGCCACGTTTGTCAAGCCTTCCAGTTTACTGTGACTCAGTAATAACACTGGTAACAGAGACAGAAGTGTTTGTTAAATGTCTGAAACAATGGGGCTTTCACACAGATGATGAGCATCTTTTGCTTTTACAGCTGCTGTTCACTTGCTGTTTCTCTTGTATTGCAGCGTAAAGCGAGTTAATACTGTCGCATTACTGTCAAAGGGTCTTTGTGCAAACAACAGGCTGCCCGGGGTCTTTAAGAACTAACAAACATCACGGCCTCCCTCTTCATGTCTAAAGCATTTACCTGGCTAAACAATCAAGTATTGTCACACTGAGAAGTTTGAGAGGGCTGGTTAAAGTTAGCTTCAAGTCTGATGCACGTTGGTTCCAATTTGGCAAATGAGCCAGTCCCAGAATGCTATTTATTGTCATTTATCCATAGAAAATAAGAGTTAACATGGATATGATATTGTTAAAGCTTCTGTTTGGATGAACACTATAAAAAGATATCTGCATTTGAATGCATCTGTAGTTTTTGCTACTCCTGATTTCCATTTGTAGTCCGAGTAATATTGACCAATCACGGGTGAACATGGTTTTAGTTGCATGCAGATAAACATGACACGATTAAAAAAAATACATTTGAAATGAATCCCTGAAATAATAAATGTAATGGGCTCACAGGAGACACAGTGTTCAAGACCATTACTGGGATGTGTGATTTAAGAAACTCTCCATGCACACCAATTCAACTTTAACTGGTCTTGCATTTTGAGAGAGGCGTTTAATGGTCACTTCATTTATGCAGACTATATAACATTTTTTTTTGTCTGTGTTTCATTTGGTTGCTTTAATGTGTGCAGTGCCTTAGCCTCACACTCCTTTGTTTGTCTCCAGCAGGGACGAAGGATCCATTCTTCAGCCTTTAGCAGCCTCTTGTGGTGTAACCCTCTTAGAGCTGGAAATGCTCTTCGTCTGGTGGATCCTGCTGTACTGCTGCCTCATCCTCAGAAGTCAGATGAACCTCTGAGTCTCACTGCAGCACAAGCTTCTTATTCCGACATGCTCATGAGCCCAGTTGCCACTAATGAGGCAAACAGGGACACATAAGGCTGAACTGACTCTTCATCTGTGACAGTTTCCTAAAGACAGCATTTAAGCAGATACACAGAATAATCTGATAAGACTCAGGGCCATAGTTTCAGATAAATCTAAATCCTGTAATCCCCATTGTTACACAGACTTTCAGCTGCTTGGTCTTGCACCACACTTATTATCAGCAATGGTTTGGGGGCTTTTTTTTTTTTTGCTGAACGCATGTCCAAAAATTGATTTTCCTAGAAAAACGACTCCTTTTTGAAATTCACTTGACAAAATCGACCACAGGGTGGCACTGCAGCATCTCAGCGACCTTCTTATTTGACAAACTGTCTATACAGCATTCTGCTGCCTGCTGAGGATCCCATGTGACCTGCTGTTTAATTAGAAGCTGTATTGACAAGTGAAGATTAAGCTGATAATACTTAATGAGCACTTTGGCATTTCACAGACTCTCACTGTGTCACTTATGGCTTAGAGTGTGGACCGCTTTATTGTCTTCATCTCGGATGCTGCCTGAGTTAAAGCTTATTTTTACCACAGGCTTTCTCCGTGATATTTTTTGTGACCATCTAATATACAAACAATAAACCAGCTGCTCGATGTGTGTGCATGTGATCCACTCATAAACATAGAATAGATGTTGTCATTTTAAGCAGTTTAGACTATTAGGTAATGCCTTTTGGAATACCACAGTGAGAATAGAGCGAAACAGAAATATGCATTATTTGCGTAAGTGTTCAAAATCCACGTTGACGAGAAAGTGTATTAAGTTGGGGGTCGAATGAGTATTCTCTGTCCTCTCTGCCCCCCAAATACTCAGACATTCACTGCTGGTCAAATTCTAAGAATTTAAAAACACACTGCCATTGTTTGCTTAGAGCATTACCCCTGGGTCGAAAGCTCAGCCCTGGAGATCGATATACTTTCAACACCGCCACCCCCACACCGAGCCACGAGAACAACACTCCCCCAAAGCAAGGGGTTTCTTGGTCTTATGTACGGTCAAGCCAGGATAGCGAGAGTAGCAGCAATGATGTGTGCTGTGTGTAGTTTTATATGTATAACAGTGCTAGTGTTGCTAACGTGTCCCTCGGCGTATAGATCAGCTGTACCGAGGCCTGAAACTCTTGAGCGAAGGGAGAGAGAGGCCGATCAGCTGCAGCAGCTCGGTGCATCAGCCCTAAACACGGCCTCGGCCTTTGAACCGTATCGTGACCCGGCCAGCAGAACTGCTACTGAGCCTGACGTCCAGCAGCAGCATCAGCACAACATCTTGTTCTCACCCTCGTGCCTGGGGTCAGCTCTGGCTCAGCTGTGCCCAGTTTCTGGGTCTGATAGCCAGAGCCGGCCCTGGAGGCCCCGGGGATGGTGGCCAACTAGACAGAACACAACCTGCAGGCCACCATATCTGCTCTCACAGATTTGCAATGCAGCCTCCTCTTCAGGAGGGAGGGAGCGGAGGTGGGCTTCAGAAGGCAACGTCTGGGGCCGGAGCCAGGACAGATGCTGGGATTGGTGGTGCCACAGCAGGAGTGGCAAATTGGAGCTCAGGCAGATGACGGTGCAAAAGAAAGAACTAGGGGTCAGTTAAGATTGCGTAGCAGCTACATGTTGATGGACGACCTACACTACACTATGAGAATTTGTTTTCCAGGTCTCATGAAACTGAGTCCTCTGTCTTCACCGTCAGCTCTGAGACTTGGAGGAAAGACCTGCAGGCCTCGGACAAACTTATACTTAACAATCATGTGTATTTCAAAGGTAGCTTATAATTATATAAGTTTCAAAGATTAGATTTGCATGTTTTTATACACGAATATGTGGTTAGAGTATAAGCCAAGTGTTGTTTTATAGGAATGAAACTTTATTATTATGTGTTGATCATGTCAATAACAAACACATCAGGTATTCAGCCATTTGAAAAACCCCACACAGTGCTACGGGCTGAATGCTCCGACCACTGTGGAAGTCGCCATGATGCTGAGAGATGACTCGTCAGAGGCGATGATGCTGTATGACACTGTATGATTAACCTGTTCAGAGCACCTGGCCTCACTGCTCCTGCTTCCCAAAGCAGACCTGCCTCTCTGACAGCTGTATGAGCTTCTGGCTCAAGCTGGGAATCCAATTGGTTAAACAAGAATAGAATTCAAACCACAGCATGTCAATCTACCAGCCATACATCGGGTTGTGATTGAGTCATTTTGCATCCCCGTTGGAACATCTCCCAACAGTGCTGAAATATTTTACTTAAAGGGGATGCAACATGGTGTATTTAAGTGATGAAGTGAACACAGAATCTAAAATATCCAAGTAGTAATTTAGGTACAGATTTATGATATCCTACTGCAGCTGAGTACAGAATTACGATCTTTGACTGCATTTGTGTCATTTTGCATCCTTTCTTCATATAGAGATTCAAAATATTCCAAGTTAACACAGCGTAGGAGGACTGTTTGTTACCCAAGGATATTTTTACTTCATGGCTCCATCTTTCTGAATATGAAAACATGCTTATTTTGTTTTATGGAATTTTATGTTTCCAGTTTAGTTTTGTGTATAAAACATAAACTGTAAAGCCATCTATTGGATATTGGGTATTTTCTTATTTTCTTCTTCTTCTTAATTAATTAAAAAATTCATAATCAGTAATTTCATAAATGAAAAACTATGTACAACAGTTCCAACCAGCAAAACATTAACAAGCTACTGGAGCAAAAAGCCAAAGAATGATTCAGGAATATTGATGCAATAATGTAGGCACTTTTATGTTTCATAATTTAGGTATTTTTCTGAATTAAAATAAAAGTAATTAGATTATTAGAGTATTTTCATAGTCTGATATGAATATACTTTCAATTAAGGGATCAGATACTTCCTCCAACACAGTTTGCAAAATAAAGGTTTTAAATCTAAAAATGTAAAAATGTGGACTCGTTCATCCAAGTACAGGTAACAGTATCCATACACAGAATCATGCCTGATAACCCGCTGTGTGAAATATAAATAAAGCAGAATGGAATGATTTATGAATCTTATTAACTTATATTTTATACACAATAGAATTTAGAAAACATAAAATGTTAAGATGGAGAAAATGTACATTTTTTAAGAAAGAATAATATCTCATTTTTAACCTGATGGCAATAACTCGTCTTGTAAAAGTTGAGATCGGGACATTTTTACTGCTGTGCAACATCCCTTCTTCTTCTAACAACAGTCTGTAAACATCTGGGAACTGTGGAGAGCATCTGTTGGGAGAGGAATGTCTCTTTGTTGTTATTTTCAGGTGGTGAATCGTCTGGATTACAGGCAGGCCTGTCAACCATCGGATATGTTGCTCTAAAACCTGGAGAGTGTGGTGTCCATGTTTGCCGAAGAAGAATTTCAGATTTTGATTCGCCCGACCACAGAACAGTTTTCCATTTTGTCTCAGTCTGTTTTAAATAAGCTTTGGCCCAGAGAAGACATCATTGCTTCTTGATAATGTTCACATATGGCTTCTTCTTTGCATGATAGAGCCTTAACCTGCCACCGTGGACGCAATGGGGAACTGTGTTCACACACATGCGTTTATTTTTTTGCAGATTGGTGAACCTCTGCCTCAAAGATGCTCTTTTTATACCCAGTCGTCTTATTTTCCAGCCTTTTGTTAATCTCTCCCAACTTTCATCAGTTGTGTTGGTGCCATCAAATTAAAAACAGTCACTTTTCTTAAAGTGGTACACAAACTGGGATTGTGCGTTGTGTCCCAGTTGTTGTGGATAATCCTTAGAACACCTCTGAAACAATGAGGTGAAAACACTGTGAACACCACAACCACGTTATATGCATATTTATGCAAAGGTCAGCCCAAGTGTGACCCCGTTGTGCTATACATTCACTGATAAGTGTTTTCACTGACTCCTGAATCCACAGTCTGTGGAGCTGTGTCAGTCCAACTGCTTGCTGTTGTCAGGTATCGCGATGAATGACGTGGAGTAGTTTACTAGTCAGATATAATTACTGTCAGTGAGTGAAATGTCAGGTTGTAACAAGACTTCTCAGAGCAAACGCATTAACAGACTGGCTGCTGTTTTCACAGGCGGGCAGAAATCCTTTTCCCTAAGTTTCAACTCAGGAAATCCTACAATTTACAAAGTCTCCTGAGGAGCGCTGGGGTATCATCCATTTTCTCCCACTCAGCCAACTTCTCTGGAATATGGGAGGGAAAGATGCCGTCACTCCTCGAGGTTAAGAAAGAACCAAACAATGGAATACCATGAAGCTGCCAAACACACTGAAACACAACTATGTGCAAAGGATTTTTACTTTTCCCTTGTCTCCTTTACCTCATTCAGAGATCCACTTCTCTTTATTCTGTCCTCTAACTGCTCCTTTTTCCATGTCCTTACATTTAGACACCTCATGAGGTCATGCTGAAGGTGGAAGAGACTAAGGCAAAGGAAGGGGGGAGACCTGACACCATGCTCGACTTCTCTGTCCCCCCATGAATAACCTTTGGCAGCTCGTTCATGCTCATAATCTGTGACACTCTCACGGGGCTCATCCTGCTTATTGGAAGACTCGTGGATCCCACAGATGTCTCGACATGAGTGAACATCACACTCTTCTCTTTTTCTTGTGTTCACTGTTTTCACATAGAGAAGATGACAGTCCCGGTAGAACAGCATATCATTTCCTGGCAGGAAAACAGGCGTTTACAGCAGTTTCACTGAAGCTGCAGAGGGAGTTTTGTTTTTCAAACATTACAGGGTGATTTATGGTTTATTTCTCCATTTTCATGAAATGATGAAAAGAGATTTAAATGGCAGCAATTTATCCCCGTGACTGAATCGCTGCTATTCTTGCAAAAGTAAAACATAAAAACGCTTTTCTCTCATTACAAAAACGTTTTCTCTTTTTGTCATTTTTTCACTCTGAAAGCTATTTCCTCCTGTAACATCTCTTCATCATCTTAGGCAATTACTGGAAATTGTTTTGCAAGAGCGTATAGCGTCATTCGCCAACACCAGAAGAGAAATGCTCACGATGTTGTGTCACATTAGCACGCTGTAGTAAGGTCGAGCAGCTCTGTGACAGCAGCTCTACTTTTCACCTCACTCAGTCTTGTGTAGATATTGTGACGATCTTAAGCTCACTGAGGAGATGATGAATGGATAATAGTTTGATTAACAGGACAGCAGATCTATCACACGCAACACAAACGTCAGCCTATTAATCAAGAGCAGTCCCACTGACTGATGGAAACCACAGATCAAAGTGTTCCAAGGGTGTAATCTGGATAAAAATAATCCGGTTTTTCCTTCCATGGATCATATAATCCAGCTCACTTTTGTCCTGGTCCAGGAAGGAAGAATTTCACTTAAATGGATGGCTTCATTGATATGTTTGTTCTATTTCTCTTTTTTGCATGCGCTACTCGGCTCTACCATTGCTTTGCACAAATATGTGCACATATTTAATGGCACCATCTGCCTTTTTTTGACCAATGGTGGGCCGCCTGAACCAAAAATACCAGGGCAGATCGGTGTCCCAGTCACGATGACAATGAAATGGTGATTCAGTGATATACAAGGCTGTTTAATTTTAGTGTTAATGGGGGCAATGCAGTTTATGGAGTTATGGAGAGTGCTGATCTACAATGAACTCCTACCAACTCTACTCCTATTACTATCTTCGTATGTAGAATGACATTCTGGGCCAGACTGTTTATATATTTGAAAACTAATAAAAAACCCACAAATACACACAAACTCTCAAAACCTTGTTAGCGTTGCCATTGAGCAGGATTTTTATCAGTTCTCTTCAAGACTTGTTTGTATGAGGATCTCAGATGCTTAATTTTAGATGGTGAGCCCAGACTGTCAGACCAAAGGAAAGATGAGAAAATATCATTAAAAAACATAAATAACATGTGCAGCTGGAGTGGAGGTAATATGGCATGTAGTGCCAACAATTCAGCGTTAGCCCTGCGACAGACCGGTGACCCGTGCAGGGTCATTCCCCGCCTCCCGGCCTGTAACAGGCTCGAGCCCCCCGGTGACCCTACTTTTACACGTTAAATAAATTTGAGCTGTTAATGATTCCTAATGTAAATAAGAGTGGAAATTAATGTTGCAGAAAAACAGTTATTGTTTGATTCAGTGCACAGAGCAATAATAATACATACTAATTAATACTAATTCAAGTTAGTTATTTAAAAGTGGAGTGCGCTCTAAGTGCTGCTACTTATTTCTAATGTGGTGGCTGCACATTAGAGCTCTGATACTTTTCCTTTTTTTGAACATTCAAGCATTAAAAGTCCCACAGCAGGTCACGGTTTCGCTCGTCAGCAGGTCGAAGTGAAATGACTTTTAGTGACTGAACAGGTGTTTGTGGTGTGTGTTCAACATAGCCAGGCTTTCTTTGAGCCCAGCACATTATTATGTGTTCTGGCAGCTGCATTTCCATCAATGTAAAATACAATTAGCATCTGATTAGGACCAAGTATAAATTTTTTTCCCCACATTTTCTGCATCACTAAATGATTCAGTGTAAATTATAGCACCAATGCGACACGCTGTTTGTGCTGCTGGTCTTCATTTGTGCTTTAGCCAGGTGAAAAGAGAGTTACTCGGAAAACTCTGACTTTAAGCTTCACATAGCTCGATAAGCTACAGTATTAATAACAATAATAATAATAATACATTTTATTTAGAAACGCCTTTCAAAACACTCGAGGACACTTTACAGAACAAATAAGATGAGCATAAAAACAGGAAATGAACACAATAATAAAACAAAGTTTAAGAGCATGGAGTAGTTATACAGAGTAGGCTCTGGTTCTTGAACAGGTGGGTTTTGAGGGTGGACTTAAAACGGGGGAAAGAACTGATGTTTCTGAGGTCAGGGGGTATTCCACAGCCGAGGGGCAAAGCGGCTAAAAGCCCCGCCCCCCATGGTAATAAGAAGAGGGGAAGGAACAGAAAGAAGAAGAGAAGAGGAGGATCTGAGGCACCGGGATGGGATGGAGATCTGTACCAAGTCAGAGAGATGTGGTGGGCGGAGAGAATGAATAGCCTTAAATGTGTAGAGGAGTATTTTAAAATTAATGCGGAGTTGAACCAGGAGCCAGTGAAGCTGCTTCAGGATAGGGGTGATGTGGTGCGTAGAGGGAGTCTTAGTAATAATACAGGCAGCAGAGTTCTGGACACGTTGGAGCGTGTGGATGGATTTTTGTGGCAGGCCAGATAAGAGTGAGTTACAGTAGTCGATCCGAGAGGTAACAAGACCATGGATGAGGATAGCAGTGGCATGTGGAGTGAGGAAGGGGCGGAGGCGATTGATGTTACGGAGTTGAAGATAAGCTGAGCGAGTGACATTATTGATGTGAGAGTTAAAGGATAATGTACTGTCAAGAATGACGCCCAAACTTTTCACAGAGGGAGAGCTAGAAACCGACGCGTTATTGTTAGTAACAGAAAAAGTGTTAGTCCTGGATAGCAATGATTTGGAGCCGACCAGGAGAAGTTCTGTAGTACACACTAAACAAAAACAAACAAACAAACAAACATGCAAACAAACAAACATGCAAAGCGTAGCGAGAAACAGGAAGCTGTCAGCTCATGTAAAACACTGGTAGCACAAAATCCTGAAAAGGTAAGTTTGAACTTGTTAAACTGGAAGTGAACAAAGATAAAATCAAAGCTTCATAACTACTGATGTTACTGTGTTTGTCTCCGTTTTACCAAAGGACGCGCTCTGTGAGATTGTCAGCAAGGCTTGAGCTGACCTTATTGTCCTCCATTGCCAGTTAAATCTGTCATTTTTTGAAACCAGTTGAAGATTTGTCTTCATGTTTAAATGATTATTGCATCACACCCTTCTTTAGCTAAATGCTTTTCACGCCACCTTTGTCTGTGAAAAAGCTTCAGTGGTTTTTTCCCTTACTGTCCTCCATTATTTATTAACTTAATTTATCGATAGAAGAGACAAGAGTTCAAACTGATAATGTGTAAGAGCACCCGCTGCATGGCCACGAAACCAACTACCTCAAACTGTGTTACATGAAGACACATTTCAATGTGTTACTGCAATCATGCAGAGCTGTGCATTTTTTTTATATTAAAAAAGTCATTTAGCCTGCACCACATTTTTATGGAAGATGTGAGATCATAGAATTTAAATGACAAACTGACAACAGTTGGTCGTCTGCTGTCTAATCATAACTAACCGGCACGTTCTAGATTTTTAAATCTACTTTGCTCAATTTATCATCAGTATTTATGCATGCTAAGAATACGTGTAAATGCAATTAATAGAACCTTCTTTTTTTAAATGTATTGTTTCCAAAATGCATTTTCATGAGAAAATTACGCACTAAGATAGAATTAACTCAACATTCACGTCTGATTTGTCAGATCTTCTCTGATGATTAATACCAGCACAAACTGAAAAGTAGAGACGCATTTACACTCATTTTTATCAGCTGTGTTGTATCACTGAAGATGGCCCAGCCTCTCAGCATGGGACAGAGCAGAGCGATCACTCTTGGATAATGTTTAACTGGACTGTAAACTGACTCTCGCTCTTGTATATAAAGAGGAAGTTTCTGAGCAACTGCCTGCAGCAGAGAGGACTTTAAAGGTAAGAACTTGCTTTTTCAGCCAACCACTGAATGGATTTCAGGAAACTTAAACATTATGTTTGGAAATGAAGTGCAGACAGTCCAGATCCTGCTGTCATTGTATCCTAATTCATTTCCCACTGTTATCCCTGTAAGTGTTATCTTTTTTTTTTTCCATTTTAAATACTTGTTTTTCTCTTGACAGTGCTCTAAAGATGCGTGGTCTCTTTGCTAGTTGTGCGCTCCTTGCACTGCTCCTGGCCGTAGCCTTGGCCGACCACCACCACCACCACAGCTCTGCACACAGCAACGAGGAGCACGATAGCTGC
Source organism: Oreochromis aureus (assembly GCF_013358895.1). Lineage (NCBI taxonomy): Eukaryota > Metazoa > Chordata > Actinopteri > Cichliformes > Cichlidae > Oreochromis > Oreochromis aureus. The sequence goes on from NC_052956.1 coordinate 1,248,500, forward strand.
CACAAGCTCTCTGCTCCTAATGCTGACTTTGCCGTTGTCCTCTACAAAAGTCTGAATGCCAAGACTGCTGCTGGAAACAACATCTTCTTTTCACCACTGGGCATCTCCACTGCCCTGTCCCTGCTATCTACTGGGGCCCGTGGTGAAACCCACAGCCAGCTGTTCTCCAGCCTGGGCTATAGCACCTTAAACCAGACTCAGGTCAACGAAGCCTACAAGCATCTTTTTCACATGCTTGGAGAAAGCCAGGAGAACCAAAAGCTGGATGTTGGCAATGCTGCTGCAGTGCGCTCCGGCTTCAGTCCTCTGGAGGAGTTCTTAAATGACATCAAGCAGTACTACTCTGGTGAAATCTTTCAAGTTGACTTTACCAAACCTGAAGAGGCTGCAGCTGAAATCAACAAACACATTGCCAGCAAAACCCATGACAAGATCAAAGACATGGTGAAGGACTTGGACCCTGAAATGGCCATGGTCCTTATCAACTACGTCTACTTCAGAGGTAAGACACATGCAGACAGAACAGACAGTGTCCGTCAGGTGTTCGTTCTCTGGTTCAAGGTTTTCACAGATAGAGAATAGCACAAATACACGAAACGAACAAGTCTGAAGGATGCAACATTTTCAAATAAGTACCCACGATCAATGTAGACTTAATGTGACCCATTACAGGACAGTGGGAGAAACCTTTCGACGGTAACATGACACACAAAGAGGAATTCCATGTGGACGGAAGCACCACAGTTGAGGTGGACATGATGAGGAGGACGGGACGCTACGACTTCTACAGAGACGACGGGAACCATGCCACCGTTTTGCTGCTGCCATACAAGGGCAACACCTCCATGATGATTGTTTTCCCAGATGAAGACAAAATGAATCAGGTGGAGGCTGCCATCAGCAAAGATCAACTCAGGCACTGGCACGATTCCTTCTTCAGGACGTAAGAGAGCACGTCATTAGTGGCTGTTTGTGGTTGTGTATATTTCTGGGATTCTTACACTGGTGTTTTTCTCTTGTATTTGTTTCTCAGTAACGTGAATCTTGGCATGCCAAAGTTTTCCATCTCTGCCAAAGCCTCCCTAGATGACACACTGAAAGAAAGTGGAATAACAGATGCTTTTGGAGACAAAGCTGATTTTTCTGGCATGTCTAATGAGGTCCCGCTCAAAGTCTCAAAGGTAGGATCACTGAATATGACTTCATTGTTTTGTCCACTTCATGGACTCTGTGCTCAAATGTGACATTGGCTCTTGTGTCCCGGTTCCTCCAACAGGTGTCTCACCAGGCGGTGCTAAGCGTGGATGAAACAGGAACGGAGGCTGCTGCTGCCACCACTGTCGAGATCATGCCAATGAGTCTGCCCCAAGCCATAACACTCAACAGACCCTTCCTGCTCTTCATCCTTGAGCATTCAACAAGGAGCATCCTCTTCATGGGCAAGATCAACAACCCCACAGCCTAAGGATGCCCTTAGAGAAGTGTGCGCTACATTTGTTCCATTTTCACACTGCAGCAGTAGCTCCAGGGCTTATCCTTAACTCGGGATCTTAAAATGTTGTGGAGGTGCTGCTGTATTAATAAGAACACTGGGGAAATGATGTTTAGCCAATAGTGTGATGAATAGGACAACACATCTGTCATCTGTCATCACATAACAGAAATGAATCTGTCTGTCAGCATCAAACATTTATTACCATTAATAAAAACTGGCTAGGGGCATAGTTTTCTGAACATGTAGACACAGTTCATGAAAAAAAGAAACACAAGTCAAAGAAGCCTCTACTAACACAGCAGATCAGCTTTTGTGCGGCCGATTGTGTTTTGAATTTGGTTCAACATGAAGTGAAATAAAAACTTTCCATGAACACAGGCCATGTTATATTATTTCATTTTGTTTCAGTCCAGTGATCTTTGCAAATGATCATATATATATTATTCTATAATGAAGTCAGTGTCATTGCTGTAAGGCTCTTATCTGTTATTTACAGTTATGTTTAGGCAGAATTAAAAAAATGTGATTTTTTGTGTTCTTTGAAATTCTCTCTGAGCTGCTGATGGAGCTCAAGAGACTTATTGCATTTCATCAGTCACCCGAGTATCCATAGAAGCTGCCGTTTTCATTTCGAACTTAAAGTTGAGATTAATTGGGGGATTTTTTTTACCAGTGACACCAACGCCTGGTGAGTCATCAAAGATCAGTTTGCGATCAAATCACAGCCACAGAGTCAGTCCTCATCCTCACCTGAACATGTTCAATAAGGCCAGGAAACTCGTTCACACCTGACACCAGCCTGTTCGCACACACCCACATGCCGACAGACTGTGGTTTCTAAATATTTATATATACACAGTTACTGATGAAAGAAAAAGAACATATTACTTTATTATTATTATTACATGATTTTATCAAAATAGATTTATCTTATTTACAGTTAAATCTAAATCTAACTCTTCAAAATAAAAAACAGACTACTATACCATATGAAATATTGCATAAACATCAAGTGTTGAGGAAACAAACTTGTCATGTTGCCTGGCAACCACCTAGCAACAGGCTAAAATCACCCATTTGTAACGTTTGTAAAGTTTATGACATCTGTATCATTTTAGGATTGCAACAGTAACACACACACACACACACACACACACACACACACACACACACACACACACACACACACACACACACACACACACACACACACATATATTCCTTAAATTCCTTAAATTAATTATCATATATTATGACGTCAACATGGACACATCTACAAAAACATGTACAGTTAAGCCCAAAATTATTCATACCCCTGGCAAATTTTGACTTAAAGTTACTTTTATTCAACTAGCAAGTTATTTTTTGACTGGAAATGACACAGGCGTCTCACAAAAGATAATAAGATGATGTACAAGACGCATCATTGTGGAAAAAAAATATTTCTCAGCTTTTATTTACATTTGAGCAAAAAGTATCATGTCCAGAATTATTCATACCCTTTACAAACTGTCACAGTCTCTGGGAAAATCCAAAGTTCCATCCATTCCAAATAGTCAAAGCTGTTCTAAAGCATCCTAATTACCCTGATTAATTGGAAATAGCTGTTTTGATCAACTCAACAGGTGAAAAACAGCAGCTCTCTGCAGGTGGTCTGTGGACAGTCATGGCTAAGACAAAGGAACTCAGTGAGGACCTGCAGCTGTGCATTGTGGCTGCTCACAAGTGAGGAATGGGCTACAAGGCCATATCCAAATGTTTTCAAGTTCCAGTGGCTACAGTGCAAAGTATTATTAAAAAATACAAGATGTTCCGCACTGTGGAAAATCTCAGAGGACGTTGTCGGAAGCCAAAAGTGAAACCTGTGCTGGCCAGGAGAATAGTGAGAGAGGTGAAAAAGAATCCAAGGATCACCACCAAGGCCATTCTGGTGAATCTGGGCTCTGCTGGTGGCAATGTCTCAAGCCAGACAGTCCAACGGACACTGTTGGGTTCCACGGATGCAGACCAAGGAAAACGCCACTTCTCCAGGCACTTCTAAGGCATGCAAAACCTCATTTGGCCTTTGCAAATGCTCATCTGGACAAAGAAGAAGGTTTCTGGTCTTCAGTGTTATGGTCAGATGAAACAAAAATTGAATTATTTGGTCACAATGATGTTGGCATCATTGTGATCATTTAACATAAAAAGGAGAAGCCTTCAACCCAAAGAACACCATCCCCACTGTCAAACATGGTGGTGGGAACCTAATGCTTTGGGGTGTTTTTCAGCCAATGGACCATGGAACCTAATCACAGTAAACAGCACCATGAAAAAGAGCAATACATGAAGATTCTCAACAACAACATCAGGCAGTCTGCAGAAAAACTTGGCCTTGGGAACCAGTGGACATTTTAGCACGACAATAACCCAAAACATACAGCAAGCGTGGTGAAGAAATGGTTAGCAGACAACACCAGTAACGTTTTGCAGTGGCCTAGCCAGAGTCCTGACTTGAATCCAATTGAGAATCTGTGGAGGGAGCTAAAGATCAGGGTGATGGCAAGAAGACCTCCAACCTGAAAGATTTGGAGCTCATTGCTAAAGATGAATGGGCAAAAATGCCTGTGGAGACATGCAAAAAGCTGGTCTGCAATTATAGGAAGCGTTTGATTGCTGTAATAGCCAATAAAGGCTTTTTTCTATTGATTATTGAGAAGGGTATGAATAATTCTGGACATGATACTTTTTGCTAAAATATAAATAAAACCTGAGAAATATTTTTTTCCACAATGATGCCTCTTGTACATCGTCTTATTATCTTTGGGGAGACACCTGTGTCATTTCTGCTCAAAAAAGAACTTGCATATTGAACAAAAGTAACTTTAAGTCAAAATTTGGCAGGGGTATGAATAATTATGGGCTTAACTGTATATAGTACAGCAGGACCTGAGCACTGCAGGAGACCCACAAAAATATACCCACAGATATTCTGGGGGGCAGGCGCTGAAGTCAAAAAATTCTGTGTATAAGTATATATAAAGTATGTATAAGTAATTTTGCCTAGGACAACATCAGTTCATTGGTAAGTTGCATCCTTTATGAAACGTCTTGATGCATTCTCAATCATCCAGGAAAGTAATACTCATGGCCATTGATCAGTGTTCTTTGATCAGTGGGTTTTGGTCAGTGATTGTTGATCAATGGTCATGGGAATTTGCATAATTATGATTAAGGAACTGACCTCCCAGCCCATTGTTCCTTCAGTGGGCTGGTTTCAGTCATTGTGCAAATGTACTGTTTATAAGGTTTGGGGAAACCTGCAGTCAGCTGAGACTGAAGAAGTCACTTGGATGAGTGACGAAACGTTTCTCCCACAAAACGCTACGTCCAGATGAACAGATTCAACTTTTGGAGACATCCTTTATGAACAACTACAGCAGCATTGCTTGTATTCTTTTCACCTTTGCATATCTTTGATTCTGTCGGGCCTGTACTGATAAAACTGGGATCTTTAATCGGTCGGGGAGGGGATTAAGTTTGCTCAATGACACAACGAACCAGTCAAATAACAAATAACAGAACAAGGTTAGTTTTAAATAAGCATGATAAGTTGACTATGACCAGTCATCTGAACTCTTGCATTAATACTTGCCTAATACATTATTATCCAGCTGACAAAACGGATGATAATAGTGTGTGCGCTGTTTATGTTTTATGTTTGCGTGATTCTGATTGTTTGTTTTTTTGTTTTTACCAAAAAGACCCTGACCCACCCAGAGTTATTTCCATGTCCTGTTGAGCAGGTTAGGTTGTATAAACAAAGTCAGTAGAATCGATCCAGAAGAGAGAAGGCTGATTTTTATTAATCTGTAAGCTGTCAGCTGACTGCCTTTAAGCTTGCTTAAATATAACAAGAGTTTCTGGAAACGTCACTACAGAAGACGTTAGTGGTAAGCATCAGTCTCTATTAGTTCTACATTTTAAGTACTTAAATGTAAGAAGTAAATGACAGTTAAGAGATTTAAAGATGATTTTTAGGATGTAATCACGTGGTTTTAACAGATATGTCATTACTTAGCATTCATTGTCTGCTTCCTTCGTTGGTTTCATTGGTTTTATTGTATACAATGTTACAACACAGCTGAACTACTGGTTACTACTTTACCAGTGTATAAAAAAATCGCTGCAAGGGTGAAGTGCCTTTACCTTTAAATATCTATTTCTATTCTGTCAATAACAGACATATAACTTTATTATTTTAGTGATGCTCATTATTCAATTCACAGTTGTACATCTGCTGCGGAAGAGACACTTTCAAATCCCTCAAATATCTTTTAGAGCTAAATCTCTATTATAATACCTGCTGTGGTGACCTACACTCACTGGGTGTTTTTGAACAGTCATCTAATGGCCAATAACTCAACTACTTACAGGTGCTGTATTACTGGCAATCAGACCATTTAGTTGAGTTGTCTGCCTGACAGTCCAGGTAACTTCTTGGGTTTAAAATCCAGCCTTTGTTGTTTGCATAGAGTGACTTCTCAGCTGGTAGCTTTGGGATCTGTTATAAGCAGCTTTGCAGAAACATGCTGTTATAACAGATGCTCATGAAAATTCTACTTTTTTCATCTGATGAACTTGTCAGTAGTGGTTTTGATTACAGCTCAGTAATAATGTGGCAATAGTGTGGTAAGGTGGAAACAAGAAAGTAATGATGTAGAAATATTAGTAGTAAAGTTATTACTACGAAATTACAATGTAAAATCCAGGTAACTACCAAATAATATATATTATCAGCAGTGGTTTTAGCTTAGTAATATTACACTGAAGTGTATGTAATGGGATAGTAAGGGGCCAGAAATGTGGAAACAAACATATGCCAAATATATGAGTCAAAACTCTTATATGTACCAATATACTGATAACAATATAATAACCTGCTAGGAATAAAATAGTAATATTTGTGGATCACAAATGATGACTTGATTGTGACCTCATAAAAATAAGTAAATAAGTAATGTAATAAGTAATATCAGTATTCTTCTTACTTTTAATGCCATATCCTGAAACTGTATCTCACTGTACAACTGTATAGTGACAATAAAGGCATTCCATTCTATTCTATTCTATTCTATTCTAGAAAAGAAGCTGGAAGAGGTGGCTGGGGTAAGGGGAGTGTGTACTTCTCTACTCAGACTGCTGCCCCTGTACAGGTGGTAGATGAAAGCTTTAATTAGATGACTTCTTTTTACCAGAGGTTGAGGAATTATGATTTACAGTACAAATAGATGCTTCCTGTAATGAAAAACTTTAACTGGAACTCATTTTGTATTATTTCTTTGATTTCCAATCCACAGACTCTAAATATGCATTTCTGTAGCTGTGCACTCATTGCACTGTTGCTCGCTGTAGCCTCGGCAGACCACCATCTCCACCATAACCGTGGTTCTGAAGACCATATGAGCTGCCACAAGCTCTCTGCTCCTAATGCCGCCTTTGCCTTTGCCTTCTACAAACGTCTGAATGCGAGGACTGCTGCTGGAAACAACATTTTCTTCTCACCACTGGGCATCTCCACTGCCCTGTCCGTACTGTCTACTGGGGCCTGTGGTGAAACCCACAGCCAGCTGTTCTCCAGCCTGGGCTACAGCACCTTAAACTAGAGATGGCACGATACCACTTTTTTATGTCCGATACCGATACCGATATCATAAATTTGGATATCTGCCGATACCGATATGAATCCGATATTGTGTGTTTTTAATCAATAAAACTGTTGTTTTTTTAATATCTTGCTGCATTTTGTATAAGTTCATACTCAAGTTTAAATAAACAACAACACTAAAGCTATTCTGTTATACCTGTGTGTAAAAATACACTGCACCCAAAATATTTCATAGTTCAGCAACACTGATCAATCTAATAAACCTTACCTAACTTAAAACCTAACTTAAACCTACTCCATCCTCCCTATTCTGATATTTTAAAGAGTACTTAGCAGAAATATTAAGCAACCTAACTAATAGGGTTGCAAACTCCCCAAAAAAAAAAAAAAAAAATAGGAACCACCCCCACCCTCCACCTCATGATGCTTAATCGATGTAATCAACTTTAATTTGATGCAGGGTGAAAAAAAATGCACAGAAACAAATTATTTTTCAAGAATAATTAAATAGATTCAACATCTTTCTTCAACAGAATTGCAGAATTCACAGATGGTACCTTCCCAAAGGAAAAAGTACTATAGCTTACTAGGGTATTTAGACTTAAGAGTTACTATATATAGTAATGGACTTCTATACATTTTACATCAGATTAAAACTTTGGGAGTAAGATTCAGATAATTATTAATTAAAAGCTAGACATTTTAAATGAGAATAAGAAAGAAAAGTATGTCTTTGTGCCCCCTTTTCCCTCTTCATGCCCTATCGGCCCCCCTGGCTAAACTTTGCTAGATCCGCCCCTGCACCGTTACCAGCCGTCAGCTACGTAGAAAAGGATCCTGGTGTAGAAAGTAATATTAAATAAATTCTAACAACAGCTTATCAAGGTTAAACGTGCTGCTGTTGTTCAGCCGCTGGTTTCCTCTTTCTGGTGCAAAGTGGGCCAAAAACAAATAAGAGAGACGGACTCGTGACAGAAAAGCCGATCAGCTGATCGTTAAGCAGTTTCATGATTGAAGTAGCCGCAGGAAGGTGAGGGAGAGAGAGAGGCAGTCACTCCATATATCGGTTGTTAAGCTTAACGTGGGAATGCTTTACAATTACATACAATACATTCAGAGATGAACTTACACACTTGCTTTACTTCTCTCTGGGATAACTTCCTCGGAGATGAAATGCTGGTTTGGTAGCGAGGCTACAAATACACACAGCCGCTCTATCACCTGACGCATACTGCTGCAACGTGCTACGGTTATGAGCCGAGTTACGCCGTGTTGCAAGTTTTGTGCGATGCTTTTTTGATATTTAATGGATCGGATTACATTTTTTATTTTTCACTGATATCCGATCCAGTAATTTAGGTCAGTATCGGACCGATACCGATACGTAATATCGGATCGGTCCATCTCTACCTTAAACCAGACTCAGGTCAATGAAGCCTACCAACATCTTTTCCACATGCTTGGAGAAAGCCAGGAGAACCAAAAGCTGGATGTTGGCAATACTGTTGCAGTGCACTCTGGTTTCAGTCCTCTGGAGAGGTTTCTGAATGATGTCAAGCAGCATTACTCTGGTGAAGTCTTGCAAATCAACTTTACTAACCCTGCTGAGGCAGCAGATAAAATCAACAGACACATTGCCAATAAAACACAGGACAAGATCAAAGATATGGTGAACGATGTTGACCGTGAAACGATGATGATGCTCATTAACTATGTCTATTTTAAAGGTAAGAAGCCTGATCAAGTCTATTGTTAGGCTACACTAGACAAACACGGCTAAGACACACATCACATATAAAACAAAGTCAGCTTTAGATGATAACCGTAGAACAAGTGGTAATAACTTTATGCTGACACATCCCAATGTTGTCATCACCACTCTCCACTGTGTCGTGCAGGATACTGGGAGGACCCATTTGATAGAGAATGGACACGTAAGGACAACTTCCACGTTGACGGCAGTACCAAAGTTCAGGTTGACATGATGATGAGGACGGGTTACTATGAGATCTATGAGGATGCAGTTAACCACGCTAGCATCATCATGCTGCCATACAAGAGTAACACCTCTATGATGATTGTCCTTCCTGATAAAGGCTGGATGAAGACTGTGGAGAGAAACATCAACAAGGACCACATAAGAAAGTGGCAAAACTCAGCATCTATGATGTAAGACTTATTGCATTATGTCTGAATATTCCTGCTTGCTAGTAGATGGAGACTGTTGTCAAAATGACCTATTGCTGTGTTTCATATCACTCCTGTTATTAACTTTGAGTGCCCAAGTACATTTACATTGATACGTACTGTAGAGCTATATGAAATGCATTACAAGCGTATGATGTATTCATATAGTCTTTAAATTATTTTTGACCAGAATATGTTCTTCAATGTGCTCATTCAACAGATATGTAGGGATGCTTTTGGGCTTTCCACAATGTCCACAAATATGAGAAGCGTTCTGTATCATAGTGATGCTGAAAAACTAGTTAATGCATTTATTACTTCCAGGCTGGATCGCTGTAATTCCTTATTATCAGGTTATCCTAAAAGCCTTTCATTTTGTCCAAAATGCTGCCACGAGAGTACTGACAGAGACGGGAAGAAGCAGCATATTTCTCCTCACATGTGCTTCCAGGTGTATTTAAAAGTAGAACCTTCAGCTTTCAGGTTCCTCTTCTGTGGAATCAGCTTCCAGTTTGGATTTGGATTTAAGATTAGGCTAAAAACTTACCTTTTTGATAAAGCTAATAATAATAAGAAGGTAAGAAGTATGTAATCGGTTCCATTTGTTTGCCTGTCTGTCTGTTTGTTGGCAGGTAGCATTCACAGTTTTTAGATTTTGTGTGATGGTAGATAATAGCAGCTCAAACACATTGAATTTTGGATCAAATTGGGTCAAGGTCACATCAAATGTAAAAATCTTTAGGAGGATTTGAACTCTCTGATTACTCTTGTTAGGGTTAGATTAGGCGACCCTAAACACTTCCATTTACCCTGCAGTAGAAGCAGGATGCTTAGGGCTTTGAGTGCATCTTTACTCACCTCTTTTTTGTTTTGTAGACAGAAGACGGGATTGCCCAGGGGCACTTGTGGGGTATACTGTGGGAGTACAGGGTTCTGGGTCAACTGCTGCTACCTATCAGGTTCTTGTTTACCCAAAGTGTCCATGGTCTTGAAATAAAGTCAAGTTATCTTCTGTTGGTGTTGGAGTCTACCAGAGTTGCCTCTTGTGACTGATCATGTTTTTGATTTTCATGGACAGGATCTCAGGGTGTAGCCAGGGTGAAGAGGGCATCTACTTTGGGAAGCTCAGAATAGTATTCCTAACTGTTGCAGATAATGTGGTGCTGTTGGCTTCATCAGAGCACGTCTTTCCAAATAAAATGGAGTGGCTGGTAGCTTAGTGAGAACTAGATAAAATAAGAGTCAGAACCTCTCTTTGCAGGAAACGGAGGAGTTCTCCCTGTTGGAATCTTATTGTGAGTGATGCAAAGTTGAAGTGGCAGTTTTGCGTGGTGTCAGCAGTAATGTGGACATTGTAGTGGTGAAGAGATATGATCCTGATCCAGTTAGTAAAAGAGGAACAACCTGTAATTTAACAGTCCGTTTCTCTATTTCTCAGGTATATAGATCTTTGGATGCCAAAATTTTCTATAACCGCTGATGCCTCATTGAAGAACATATTGCAGGAAATGGGCGTAACCAGTGCCTTTGAGAACCATGCCGATTTCTCTGGTCTGTCCAATGACAGTCAGCTCAAAGTCTCGAAGGTGGGCAAACATTTCTCTTTTTGGTTCTGATTCTGAGACACTTAAAGACTCATTACAGAGTAAGAAATTAGCATCTGACTGTCTCCTTTCTTTTTCACCCACAGGCATCTCACAAGGCCACGCTTAGTGTCACTGAGATGGGAACAGAGGCAGCAGCCGTCAGCATCTTTGAATTAATCCTAACGATGGTGCCACCAACAATCAAAATTGACAGGCCGTTCTTGGTTTTCATTTTAGAAAACTCCACTAAAAGCATCCTCTTCATGGGAAAGATCAACAATCCATCAGCTTCATAATTGCACATACTTGTGTGATGATATTATGATCACAGTTGTCATAATAAAGATCCTGTCATGATTAAAAATACTGACTTTATTTAAGATAAGATAAGATAAGATAAGATAACCTTTATTAGTCCCACACGTGGGAAATTTGTTTTGTCACAGCAGGAAGTGGACAGTGCAAAAGTTATGAAGCAAAAATTAGAATAAAATAAAATAAGAATAAATACAGTACACAACTGTACAGAATAGAATAAAATAAAATACTATATACAGTAGAATAAAATAGAATAAAATATACAATAAGATAAAAATAGAATACAAATGCTGTATACAACTGAGTAAAAATACAACGATGCCAGAAAAGATTATTGCACTTACTGTTATTGCACATGTGTGGATGTGTGTGTTTGATCAGTTAAAGTCTTTATTGTGGAGTCTTACAGCAGTGGGGAGGAAAGACCTGCGAAGTCTCTCCGTCCCACACCGTGGGTGCCGCAGTCTCCCACTGAAGGAGCTGCTCAGTGCTGTCACAGTCTCATGCATGGGGTGGGAGATGTTGTCCAACAGGGATGACAGCTTAGCCGCCATTCTCCTGTCACTCACCACCTCCACTGGGTCCAGAGGGCATCCTAGAACAGAGCTGGCCCTTCGGATCAGCCTGTTCAGTCTCTTCCTGTCCCCAGCAGAGATGTTGCCGCCCAGCAGACCACCACCATAAAAGATGGCTGAGGCCACCACAGAGTCATAGAAGGTCTTCAGGAGTGGGCCCTCCACTCCAAACGACCTGAGTCTCCGCAGCAGGTACAGCCTGCTCTGCCCTTTCCTGTAGAGGGCGTCTGAGTTATGAGTCCAGTCCAGTTTGTTGTTCAGATGAACACCAAGGTACCTGTAGCTGTCCACAGCCTCGATGTCCATACCTTGGATGTTCAGTGGTTGCAGTGGAGGATGCTTGTGCCTGCGGAAGTCTACCACCAGCTCCTTGGTTTTACTGGCATTGATCTGGAGGTAGTTCAGCTGGCACCAGTCCACAAAGTCTTGAGTCAGTCCTCTGTACTCCTTGTCGTCCCCATCAGAGATGAGGCCGACTATTGCAGAGTCATCAGAGAACTTCTGCAGGAAGCACTGGGTGGAGTTGTGGGAGAAGTCTGCAGTGTAGATGGTGAAGAGGAACGGAGCCAGAACCGTTCCCTGTGGGGCCCCGTGCACTGCAGACGACCCTGTCCGACACACAGCCCTGAGTCCTCACATACTGTGGTCGGTCGGTGAGGTAGTCCAAAATACAGGTAGTGAGGTAATGGTCCACTCCTGAGTTCTCCAGCTTGTCCTTCAGAACCGAGGGAAGAATAGTGTTGAAGGCACTGGAGAAATCAAAGAACATGATTCTCACAGTGCTCCCAGCGGTCTCCAGGTGAGCGAGGGAGGCGATGTGGGGAGGTGAATGATGGCATCATCCGCTCCAATGCCAGGCTGGTAGGCAAACTGAAGTGGGTCCAGTGATGAGCTCACAAGGCACCGAAGCTGAGCCAGGACCAACCGCCCAGGGTCTTCATCAGGTGGGATGTCAGAGCCACCGGCCTGTAGCTGTTGAGGTCCTTGGGGCGTGAAGTCTTTGGCACTGGTACAACACAGGAGGTTTTCCAGAGCTGTGGGACTCGTCCCAGCCTCAGGCTCAGGTTGAAGAGGTGCTCCATCACACCACACAGTTGGTCTGCGCAGGACCTGACGACCCTCGAGCTGATGCCATCTGGACCCGCTGCCTTCTTGGCTTTAATCCTCCTCAGTTCCCTCCTAACCTGGGTGGTTGAGAGAGACAGGCTGGAGCCTTGTGTTGAGTGTGTATTGGATGCTGTTGTTGGGGGTGGGGAGGGGTGAGCAGGGTGAATAGAGGAGGTGTGAAGTGTCTGAGGTGTCTGAGGTGTCATTTATGAGGTTATCTGTCTGCACTAGAGATGGCACGATACCACTTTTTTATGTCCGATACCGATACCGATATCATAAATTTGGATATCTGCCGATACCGATATGAATCCGATATTGTTTTTTAATCAATAAAACTGTTTTTTTTAATATCTTGCTGCATTTTGTATAAGTTCATACTCAAGTTTAAATAAACAACAACACTAAAGCTATTCTGTTATACCTGTGTGTAAAAAATACACTGCACCCAAAATATTTCATAGTTCAGCAACACTGATCAATCTAATAAACTTAAACCTGCTCCATCCTTCCTATTCTGGTATTTTAAAGAGTACTTAGCAGAAATATTAACCAACCTAACTAATAGGGTTGCAAACTCCCAGCAAAAAAAAAAAAAAAAATAGGGAACCACCCCCCACCCTCCACCTCATGATGCTTAATCGATGTAATCAACTTTAATTTGATGCAGGGTGAAAAAAAATGCACAGAAACAAATTATTTTTCAAGAATAATTAAATAGATTCAACTTCTTTCTTCAACAGAATTGCAGAATTCACAGACGGTACCTTCCCAAAGGAAAAAGTACTATAGCTTACTAGGGTATATTAGACTTAACAGTTACTATATACAGTAATGGACTTTTATACATTTTACATCAGATTAAAACTTTGGGTGTAAGATTCAGATAATTATTTATTAAAAGCTAGACATTTTAAATGAGAATAAGAAAGAAAAGTATGTCTTTGTGCCCCCTTTTCCCTGTTCATGCCCTATCGGCCCCCCTGGCTACACTTTGCTAGATCCGCCCCTGCACAGTTACCAGCCGTCAGCTACGTAGAAAAGGATCCTGGTGTAGAAAGTAATATTAAATAAATTCTAACAACAGCTTATCAAGCTTAAAGGTGCTGCTGTTGTTCCGCCGCTGGTTTCCTCTTTCTGGTGCAAAGTGGGCCAAAAACAAAGAAGAGAGACGGACTCGCGACAGAAAAGCCGATCAGCTGATCATTGATCAGTTTCACGATTGAAGTAGCAGCAGAGGGAGGGAGAGAGAGAGGCAGTCGGTCCATATATCGGTTGTTAAGCTTAACGTGGGAACGCTTTACAAACACTCAGAGATGAACTTACACACTTGCTTTACTTCTCTCTGGGATAACTTCCTCGGAGATGAAATGCTGGTTTGGTAGCGAGGCTACAAATACACACAGCGTCTCTATCACATGAGGCATACTGCTCCGACGTGCTACGGTTATGAGCCGAGTTACGCCGTGTTGCAAGTTTTGTGAGATGCTTTTTTTGATACTTAATGGATCGGATTACATTTTTTATTTTTCGCCGATATCCGATCCAGTAATTTAGGTCAGTATCGGACCGATACCGATACGTAATATCGGATCGGTCCATCTCTAGTCTGCACACGTTGATTTTCTGGTCTACAAAAACGACATTAGTGATAGTTTTTTCAGGTAAATAGCAAGTTTGGAAACATTATGTCAAATATTTGATTTCTATTTGCTCGTATAGAAAACGATTCCGCGCGTATATAAAACAGGTCTGCGGCTCCGAACCGTAGTAAAGGGACCTCTGGCTAACACGTCGGGCTCGTAGCTGAAAACTAACTTTACTTTGTTGTCTGGGTCAAGTTTGCTAGCGAGAGACAGAGAGAGGCGTTGAAAGGCTGCTCCAACGGAACTTATTGTTTCGGAGGAAAACACGAACACAGTGTACAGTCGAGTCTTAATAGCTTACTTACAAATGGGCTCGTCAGGCACTCTGTTTGGCTGCAGTGGTTATTATTATATTTACATGCTTCCAGCTCCCGTTTCTGCTCCGTGACAATTCGGACTTTTCCTTTTTCTCCCTCCCTCGCTCACAGACATATAACGGGTATGGCAGTCCATTCTCCCTGCAGCACGGACTACACTGCCCATGATGCTGCATTCTTTAGGGCGATGCCTGTAACACTCTGACTATTGCCTTCATATTAAATCATATTTTGAATAATAATTTTTATTCAAAAATAAAAATTGTATATATATATATATATATATGTATATATATATCCTCACTGAACCTGAAAGGAAAGCGTTAGCCCACGGGTAGACAACCTTTCTGATGATGAGTGCATCTAAAATTTCCTCAGAAGTCAATGTGCCATATGATTGCATTAGCAATAAATTTAATAACGCTCTATATTAACAGTTACACACTATACATAACAACTTTATACAATTATATTTGTTGGCAGATGTTGGCAGCTATCAGTGAATAGTTATCAGCTATTTTGAAACAAAAAAAGACACTTTTTATCCATAACAGCAAATGAACTGTACAACAGAAAATGCAAATGCTATTTATGGTCTCCTCACAACAATGATAAGAAAAATAAACTGGGCCAATATGGCATGTTTGTTAATACAGAGATACTAATGTTAATGTGATCTCTGGTCTCCCACTCAGAGACACAGGTCTCCGAGTGTCCAGCATTCAGACGGCTACCTGAGGACACTCATGTGAGAGAAAATCTGCTCACACAGATATGTAGAGCCAAATACTGTCAATAAGGCCTCTGCAATGTTCTGAACACAATTAAACTTGTCAGGTAGTGACGTCCAGCAGGTGAAAATGCAAGCTCCATGAACACGCACAGCTGTGGATTCCAGCTGCGTTCGTAATTCTGCAAACTTTGACCCCACAGAGTCGAGGTTTTCAGTTCAATCAGGTGCATTTCGATGTCGTCTGTGTCCAGCCAGTTAATGCGAGACAAATTCAGCTGCTCATTAAAGATTTCTGGTTTGATCAGAAAATAAAACATTGGTCCATACACCTAAAAGGCCGGAAAACGCATTGTGAATTCTGTCTCGAGTCTACGGATGTATCCATGTATTTCCGTGGCGCCCCTGAAGCATTTGAAGTGTCAGAATGTGGAAATTTCAACATCGCTTGCATTTTAAAACTGCCAGCTAACAACTTTTTTTTAGCCTATTACAAGTTGAATCTGGTAGTTGGGGTTGTTAGCTAAGATACCGTCATTAAGAAGCGGCACAACTAATGTGTCTGCGAGCTCATTTGTGATGTGCACCGCTAGCCCGGCCATTTATTTTTTAATGCACCTTCTCAGATTAATTCACTGTGTGTCGTGCCCAGGGCTGGACTGGGACAAAAAAAATCGGCCCGGGCATTTTGACTAGAGACTGACCCACCAGGTATTAAAGCCATGAAGCCTTTGAATGAAAACAGACACTGTTGTGACAGTGATGTACTCTGTCTTGTTGGTATATGTATGATTTCTATACATTTTACGTCAGATAAAAACTTTGGTTGTAAGATTCAGATAATTATTTAATAAAAGCGAGACATTTTAAATGAGAATAAGAAAGAAAAGTATTTCTTTGTGCCCCCCTTTCCCTGTTAATGCCCTACCTGGCCCCCTGGCAAAACTTTGCTAGACCCGCCCCTGCACAGTTACCAGCTGTCAGCTACTCAGAAAAGGATCCTGGTGTTATTTGTCTCTCAGAAACAGTTCATAACTTCCCTTCAACTCATTCATGTCACCTAAAACAGCGGTCCCCAACCCCCGGGCCTCGGACCGGTACCGGTCCGTGAGTCGTTTGGTACCGGGCCGCGAGAGTTGAGGCTCGGGTGTGAAATGTATGGTTTTCAGGGTTTTTATCGGTTTTCAGCGTTATTTTGTTATCGTTTTTATCGTTAACTCGGTTTTCCTGGGTCTTTTCACGTGTGTTGTGAATAAATCTTCTTTTTTTCGGTACCGGTACTAGTTTTATTTTGTTGTATTTATCTGTGACACCTTAAAGGCCGGTCCGTGAAAATATTGTCGGGCATAAACCGGTCCGTGGCGCAAAAAAGGTTGGGGACCGCTGACCTAAAAGGTAAACCTGTTTCTCCATCACCTGTTCAGCTCTGATGATTCAGTAAGGACATCTCCTGGTTTCATCTTCATGTTTCCCTCTCACCACATATCCAAACCGATATCATGACCAGCAGCTTTACAGCTGTGGCTCCAGCAAACATCAGCTGATACTGGAAATTAATATTAAATAAATTCTAACAACAGCTGATCAAGCTTAAACATGGTGCTGTTGTTTAGCGCGACATCCGCTGGTTTCCTCTTTCTGGCGCGAAGTGGGCGATGTTAGGGTTCAATGTTGAGAGAGGAATCCATAAATAACCACAGATCCAGGCGTGTGCAATTAGACAGTATTTTAATAAACACATGTGTGAGTTCAACAACCCAATCAGTGTTGAACTGTCTTTATCATATTCAGACAACTGTTTTATGGGGTTAAGAATTGTACAGCCCCCTTTTCTGTTACTAGGCAGATTTACGTCACACCAAAACCACAATGACTTTTAACATAGAACATCATCTTCGTGTCGACGGCTGATGCTTCCTGTTAGCCCGCCTTCGCTGTCGCTTATCTCCCTGGAACATCAGGTGCACTTCCTGTAGAAAATGTCACTCATACCGGCACAACTTTGCAGTCTAAAACTCATTTAGTAGGTAAGAGTTTATATCTGTGTGTGTGTGCACGTGCAGGGGCGCGTGCATGCTGTGTACTGCGTACGTGTCTGGATGTGTATGTCTCGCCCTTAAATGCTCTCTTTGCTTTCAGTTTCACTTCTGCAAAAGTATGCTCTGCAGACGCGTTTCCTGTCTCATTTTGGCACAAAGTGTATTTTCCTGTCTCTGCCCTCTACACAGAGATCATAAAAGCATTAATAACATTTAAATTATAGATTCAACTCAACCATTTAAAATGGTTCTTCTTTGGACCTGTAATAAAGGCTAATATAATACCAATATATTTGAACATCTGAATGCATCTAAATGCAACATCACTATTAATACTGAAATGTTAATGATGATTATAAAAATAGCAGCAACTAATAGCAGGAAAATATTTCTATTCCTCTCAATCCCCTCTCTTGGTGACCCTTAAAAAGGGTCACCATACACTTATAACATAAATAAACAAGAGAGAAAAGCTGATCAGCTGATCATTGATCAGTTTCATGATTGAAGCAGCAACAGGAGAGGGAGGGGGAGAGAATGAGAGGAGAAGAAGAAACAGCTGACAGCATAAAGACAGAATGACAGCTTTGTGTCTTTTTCCATTCTAGCTGAAGTTCGGGACAAACTGTGTTCCTTTTAACCTCAATACGAAGTGTGTAATATTTTCTCTGAATATGGGTTGATTACGTTTTTTACAGGACGGTTGGCAACTACTAACTAACTGTTGAAAGATTTTATTATGTTTATGTTTAGAAGTACATTTCATTTAAGGTTTTCTAGATGTGTTTGCTCTTTTTTACTAGAGAAGTTACGTTGTGCAAGCTCAACAGGAAGCCTGCACGCTGTGCAAGCTCTGCAGGAAGCCTGCACAGTTGTATGTTATCTCTTCCTGCATGTTTCTGAGACGCAAACATGCTTGAGTATAAATAAAGGCTGACAACTGCTCCAGGGTGTGTGAGTCTCCCTCGAGCTCTCACCCGTGTGCACGTTAATTTGTAAAACCTGTCTGAGTGTCATTTATTCCAATCTGAGTTGCATTACAGGAAAGCTCCTCACATTTCTTGGTCCTCCGAGCCGGAGTAGACATAACACTTTTGTGTGATCCTACGGGAAAACCTCATCGAGTCCTGACGTCGTGAGAAGCCCGGGCTGAAGTCTGTCGACAGCTCCTGTCCAGGTACAGGATAAAAAGTCCAGAGACGTTGAAATTCGGGTTCTGGCCAGCGTTTTTAAAAGTGGTCCACGACGGTGGGGGTTGATGAGGAGGACCTGACAACCTGGCAATAACTCAACAAGCAGGTGAATATTGACACTCTGAGACACGTTGCGTAAAACCGTGTAAGCTCGCCCAGAGGGGCTGGTAGCATGTAAAAGTTCGCCTGAAGAAGGCTGGTAGCTTTTTAAAATAAAATAAGTGCTCGTCTGAAATAGGACTGGTAGCTCCCCTGTAGTGGGTAAAGTTAGCGCGCGCATAAAGGTATTTATTGTTTTATTTTTGTGTTGATGGAATAAGTTGATTTTACAGCACAATAAGGAGGCTGAACTATTCCACTAATTTGTTTACTGTTGGCCACCCAAGTACTGGTGAAAAGAGAAAAAGGTCGTGTTTTATCACGTAAAGCTGACACCACTTTCAAGAATAGCTTGAAAGTAGAAGGCCGTGTCAACTACCTCTCTCGATTCTCGTGCCAGAGAAGGTGCCGCAGTTGTGTAGTTGTAAAGGATTAAAATGGGTAACGAAGCTTCAAAACTCACTGCTGACGAGCAGTGGTTAGAGAAAAAATGTCCAGGCGCCGGACAAATTAGTGCATGCAGATGGAGAAATCCAAAGAAAACTAAAGTCCCACATGGGAGGGAAAATGATAAATGGTAAATGGCCTGTATTTATATAGCGCTTTACTAGTCCCTAAGGACCCCAAAGCGCTTTACATATCCAGTCATTCACCCATTCACGCACACATTCACACACTGGTGATGGCAAGCTACGTTGTAGCCACGGTCACCCTGGGGCACACTGACAGAGGCGAGGTAGCCCCTCCGCATTGACTAAATTAAAAGAAACCCTCCAAGCAGAAATAAATACTGAAAAGAATCCTAAAAAGAAAACAAAACGTATTCAAGAGTTACAATATTTTAAAGCGTGGAAAGAGGAGGAAGAAAGACGTAGTGAAAATAGACAAAAAAGGCGAAAGAAAAAAGAAACAGTGTTACAAAGCCCACAGCCACCCCCTTATGTATCAATGCCGTCAGCACCAGAACCGCAATCAAAAAATCCGTTTATCAACCAACCTAACTCCTATGCTCAAGCCCGAAATGCATTAAACTGTATGACTGTAAATAAAAATCCACAGGAAGACATAGGGAAAGATCCGTCAGGCAGGGACATGGGAGGAAGTGTTGACCCCCCAGGACCCTCTGAATTATTCCCAATGATAGCCACACCTAATCCTAGATTTGGACAGCTGACCGGTGGTGCAAATAATGAGCGAGATGAGAACCCAAACATATTTGTTTTTAGACCATGGTCACAAAAAGATAGACAGAATGTACTCAAAGATGTCCCATCTTTAAATGAAGGCTTCATGCAGTGGAGAGAAGCTGTTGAGTTAATTAGAAGACACTGGTATTTAAATGGCCATGAAATGCTCCAAGTGATACAAGACTTGTTAGGATTAAAAATGGGAACAGTGAGGGAAGATTTTACAGGATCAGACGAACATGGTAGGGCCCTAGCTCCCGTATCTGCTGACTTACAAACTGCTATAACACACTTGTATGAGCGGATTAGAGTCCGCCTGGCCCCCAGAGCAGATTACGCAAAAATAGGAGAAGTAAAACAAAAGGAAGCCGAGACAGCATCAGACTTCCTCGACCGGCTACGCCTGGTTTTTAGACAGCCAGTATGTTTTTGCAGCAGTACATCATTTTGCAAAAATTTGGCAGAATAGAGGTATGATTACTTCTACTGGCAATCCGGTGCAACATGGAAATCTTTTAAAGGCACTGTTGGAAGTGATAACATTGCCAAAACAGTTAGCATTATGTAAATGTGCTGCACACCAGAAGGACAACTCAGAGGTCACTAAAGGCAATAACTTCGCAGATCAAGCCGCAAAAGCAGCAGCACAACAAACTATAGACACATTAATGTCTGAATCCTCAATGCAAATACCACTTGATGTGCTTAAAAACGAACAAAAAGCCGCACCAACTGCAGAACAAAAGAAATGGTTAAAATGTGGCGCACAGCTAGAAAATGATTTGATGGCTTGTAATGGCAAACCAATACTACCAAAATCCCTACACAAAACAGCAGCATTAGTGACACACGGTTTCACTCATGTGTCAACCGGAGGGATGGTAGATATACTTTCTAAACATTTCTTTACTCAAAATTTCAAAAATTCAGCAAAGGAATTTGTCAGAACATGCATGATTTGCCAAAAACAATGCACAGGGAAACCTCAGACCAAAAAGAGGTAACTTTCCCACACCACCTCATCCTTTTCATACAATCCACATGGATTTTATTGAGCTAAATGAATGCCAAGGCTCAAAATACGCTCTAGTGATTATAGATGTATTCTCAAAATGGCCAGAAATTTATCCAGTAAAAAAGCAGACGCCATCTCAGTAGCACAATGTTTGTGCAACCATTTCATTCCAACATATGGCATCCCCACTCTGATAAGATCAGACAATGGGACACATTTTGTTAAAGAAGTAATCAGCAAGGTCTCTGAAGCACTAGGATTCAGCATCAAACACCACTGTGCTTACCACCCACAAAGTGCCGGACTAGTGGAAAGAACTAACGGCACGATAAAACAGAGACTGAGAAAATGCATGGAAGAAACAGGGAGACCATGGCCTGAGTGTATAGGCCTGGTAAAAATGTGGATGAAACTGACACAAAGTTCTCAGAAACTCACACCTTTTGAAATCATTCACGGTAGACCATTTCCACTACCAATCACAAGTGAGCCCATAGATAAGTCAATAAGAGAAACTACACTAGCTGAATGGATGACTAAATTGCTTGAAAATAAAGAGATTGTACTAAACAACCAACTGCCGAGTGATATCTCTCCAGTGTCTTGCAGGTTGAAACCAGGTGATTGGATCCTGATCAAAGTACTCCAAAGGAAAAATTGGAGCTCACCAAGGTGGGAAGGTCCTTATCAAGTGCTACTCACCACACCAACTGCCTGCAAAATAGCAGAAAGACCGTCCTGGATTCATCAGAGCCACTGCAAAAAAGTGAGTGACAACCTAGACGTTTAGACGCCGACACCCCTAACTCCTGGTGATCTATTAGTGAAGGGAGGGCTGATCGGGTAAACCCCGCCCTCTACTTCTTGCCGGTAGTCGACTCATCAGAGGTCACAGGTGTGTCTGGTCATCATGAAGACGCTCGTCCTCCTAGTGGCTAGTGTTGCACTTCTGGTGAGTTTATTAACACTCACCCGAAAGAAAGAAGATGAACAACACCACCTGCAGACAAGATGGACACATGACAACTCACACCTTCGTGACATGACACAAGACCACATTCACCCATGGATGAATAACGCATGGTATCGCTATGTGCATGACAGAACTAAGGGAGAGCCTAACAACACTGCATGTTACGTCTGCTCCCACATGCCAAGCACCTCGACACATCCCACCTTTTATGGAGACTACATGAATAAAACACAAGCCAAGTGCGCTGCCAGTTTCGCGGGCATTGGCTATCAACATAAGAAAATCATCATTAATGAGACAAGCTCTACCATCCACTCGCTTAACCTGTTTAGTATGTTTACGGGACCACCACAATATGAGTTGATCACCACTGAAAACGCTGGATTAGACAATGGAACGTGTGATCAACTTTTCTGGATCAACTTCAACGTGACAAACCGGAACACATCCATTCACTTCCCAGTGTTCTTGGACCAAACCCCAGGGAAGAACCACTCCATGTGCTACCGGCAAGACAACGGTAACAGACCGCTTGGAAACACCACTAATTGTAATCAGCCCGCTGGAAACGGAGAAGGTGCCCCTGTGAACACAGCCAACTGCTCTAACGGCACTTACTGGGTGCAAGGAATGGCCTGGCTATGTGGACAACGTGCTTATTTCATACTACCCCCAGGCTGGACCGGAGTTTGCGCCCCCATCTTCATATCAGATCACACCTTCAAAATAACTGTGGGAAACACCACGATGCCTCGACGACAACGACGAGACGTCTCTGCAGTACAACCAGACGACCCGATCTGGGGATCAGATGTCCCCCAGGATTTCAAGCTCTGGACCACTGGACAGAAAGTGGTACATGCCCTGTTCCCATGGGTCGGAGTTGGGAAACATGCCCTGCGTATCGAGACGTTGGACTACCGTTTTGGACCTTTTTCTGAACGCTTCATGTAAAATCAACGACAAACAGAATCAAGAAATTGACGCTCTGCGCATTGCAGTAATGCAACACAGGGTAGCATTAGACATGATTCTCGCCGAGAAAGGAGGACTATGTGTCCTCTTTAACAACACATGCTGCACATACATCCCAGATAATGTACACTCATCCAACATGACTGATGCTCTGAACACACTTAGACAACTCAGGGATGCACAACAACAAGACTATGTCACAAACACAGAAGACTGGCTCACGTGGTTGTTAAGTGGCTCTTGGAAGTCCTGCTGATTAAAGGACTTGTTTTCGTTGGTGTTCTACTATTGTTATTGTGTCTTTCCACTTCATGCGTCATACCTTGTTTGAAGAACATGGTGTCAAAAATGGTAACTGCTTCAATTAGTGCTTACATCACCCTACCACAGAATGAAGAATGGGATAGACATTTGGATATAACATTACTCACAAAACGTCTTGATGCATTCTCAATCATCCAGGAAAGTAAATCTCCAAAAGTTGAATCTGTTCATCTGGACGTAGCGTTTTGTGGGAGAAACGTTTCGTCACTCATCCAAGTGACTTCTTCAGTCTCAGCTGACTGCAGGTTTCCCCAAACCTTATAAACAGTACATTTGCATAATGACTGAAACCAGCCCACTGAAGGAACAATGGGCTGTGAGGTCAGTTCCTTAATCATAATTATGCAAATTCCCATGACCATTGATCAACAATCACTGACCAAAACCCACTGATCAAAGAACACTGATCAATGGCCATGAGTACCATTCACAGAGAGTTGGGGAATGGCTGCAATCACAGCATTGTAAGATGGCGAAAGATGTACTCTTAGGCCCCCTCCTCGATTCAGAGATGGTCTTTCCCTTTTCACGTAAATGGCCTCCTTGACTCCGCGCTCAAACCAGCGTTCTTCCCTGTCCAGGATGTGTACATCCTCATCGTTGAAAGAGTGTCCACTGGCCTGTAGGTGTGAACAGACTGCAGAGTCCTGGCCTGATGAGGTTGCTCTTCTGTGTTGTGCCATCCGCTTCGCTAGAGGTTGTTTGGTTTCCCCGATGTGTAAATCCTGGCAATCCTCCTGGCACTTAACAGCGTACACTATGTTACTCTGTTTGTGTCGGGGGACCCGATCCTTGGGGTGGACCACTTTTTGGCGCAGCGTATTTTGGGGTTTAAAAGCCACAGAGACCCGGTGTTTAGAAAAAATGCGTCTCAACTGTTCCGATACTCCTGACACATATGGGATCACTACAGGTTTTCGCCTGGGCAGCGGTTGTCCTTCTCTCCTGGATCGGCTGGAACTTTCTTTAGGTGCCTTCCCAGCTTTGACAAAAGTCCAGCTGGGATAACCACATTTACTCAGGGCCTTCTTGATGTGCTGTTCTTCTGCCTCCCTGGCCGCTGTGTCAGTGGGGATGGTGTTCGCTCTGTGTTGTAGCGCCCTAATGACACCCAGTTTGTGCTCCAGTGGATGATGAGAGTCAAACCTTAGATACTGATCCGTATGCTGCGGGTTTACGGTACACGCCAGCTTTTAGATGTCCCCCATTACTGATGGAAATCTCACAGTCTAAGAAGGCTAACCTGCCACTTTTCATATCCTCCCTGGTGAATTTGATGTGTTGGTCCACCGAGTTAATGTGATCCGTGAAATGTAGTACGTCCTGAGATTTGATTTTCACCCAGGTGTCATCCACATATCTGATCCAATGGCTTGGTGGTGTTCCAGGGTAGGATAGCAACGCCCTCTTTTCCACTTCTTCCATGTACAAATTGGCCACGATGGGTGAAACTGGGGAGCCCATGGCACACCCATGTTTCTGCCTGTAGAACTGACCCTTGTATGTGAAGTAGGTGGAATGAAGACACAGTTCCAAAAGCAAACACACTTGGTCGATGCTGAGAGTGGTCCTGTTGCTGAGGTTGCTGTACACCTACAGGCCAGTGGACACTCTTTCAACGATGAGGATGTACACATCCTGGACAGGGAAGAACGCTGGTTTGAGCGCGGAGTCAAGGAGGCCATTTACGTGAAAAGGGAAAGACCATCTCTGAATCGAGGAGGGGGCCTAAGAGTACATCTTTCGCCATCTTACAATGCTGTGATTGCAGCCATTCCCCAACTCTCTGTGAATGGTACTCATGGCCATTGATCAGTGTTCTTTGATCAGTGGGTTTTGGTCAGTGATTGTTGATCAATGGTCATGGGAATTTGCATAATTATGATTAAGGAACTGACCTCACAGCCCATTGTTCCCTCAGTGGGCTGGTTTCAGTCATTATGCAAATGTACTGTTTATAAGGTTTGGGGAAACCTGCAGTCAGCTGAGACTGAAGAAGTCACTTGGATGAGTGACGAAACGTTTCTCCCACCAAACGCTACGTCCAGATGAACAGATTCAACTTTTGGAGACTGTTAAGGTTCAGATATTGAGGGGAAATCCAAAAATAACCACAGATCCAGCCGGGTGCAAATTAGACGGCATTTTAATGAATACACATATGCGGAGCCAATACTGTTCAGATTCAGTATTGAACTGCTTTACAATAGTCAGACGAAGGCTTTATAGAGGTGAGAATTGTACCACCCCCCCTTCTGTTGCTAGGCAGACTTAATACAGCATACGTCAACCCAAAACCACAATGACTTTTAACATAGTTTAAAACAGAACATCATCTTCGCGTCGAAGCCAGGTGCTTCCCCCAGCTCGTCTTCGCTGTCGCTTATCTCTGGGACATCTGGTGTACTTCCTGGAACAGACTACCACGTACGCACCCAAACTTTGCAGTTATAAACTCTTACCTATATAAATGAGTCTATCTAATATGTGTGTGTATGTGTGTCAGCTTCTGCTGCCCTTTGTTTCACCCTTCACTTCATCGGCTAACCCTCGTAACCTTTCCACCAGACAGAAGGCCAGCACAACTGAAACTATGTGTGTGTGTATGTGTGCAATAATCTTGACTAATATATAAGACTCGGCTTTCAGTTTCACTTCTGCAAGCCTTGCAGAAGTGTTTCCTGTCTCATTTTGGCACAGAGTGTATTTCCTGTCCCTGCAGTCTACACAGAAACATTTAAGATTATTATATAGGAGCATTGAAAAACATTTAAAACTAGAAAAATTTGCATTTCCTGCGAAAATGCAGTGTGGATGCTTTAAAGCTGAAGCTTTCTGCTGAAACTAGCTGAAAAAGCTGAAAAGTTGCAGAAATTGTAAAAACTTTGCAGAAGCAAAGGAACTTTGCTAAAATGTAGTAACTTAGCAGAACTGCAATATCTTAGAGGAAACATAATACTTGGCAGAAATACAATAGCATAGCAGAACTTAGCAGAAATATTGTAACTTACCAGAAACACGATAACTTGTCAAAAATACAAGAATTTAGGAGAAATAGTATAAGATAACAGAAAGAATATATTTAGCCAAACATTCTTAAACATTACAGAAATACTATGATTTAGAGAAACAGTACAACATAGCAGAAATGCTGTAATTTGACAGAAATACTATATTTGGCAGAAATACTATATTTAGCACAAATCTTATAAAATAGCAGAAATGCTGTATTTAGCACAAATACTGAAAAGCAGCAGAAATGCTATGACTTAGCACAATAGTAATAACTTAAATAGAAAAATTGGAAAAGCAAAATGGTCAGCTGAAAAATCCTGAACATGCTAAGGGTCCCTCAAATGTAATTGTTAAATGAAAAGAAAATCAAAAAAAAAAAGTATAACAGTCACACAATCACAAATATGGACACATATTGAAACACACATGCACAGAGAGACACACACAGGACCAAATTCAGTCAACCAGTCTAAATATATTGAATTTAAATCATACAATAAGATGCTCCCATAAAACTCTCTCTCTCTCGCCTCCCTTTCTCTCTCTCTCTGTCTCACACACACACACACACACACACACACACACACACACACACAGCAGCAGCAGCAGCAGAAAGTGAACAGGGGCTGTTAACAGCATGTTTCTAGGTCAGTCAAACAGCTGTGACCTTCTCAATTTGAATCCACCAATCAGAGAGGCTGTGTGCTTTTTCCCGCCAAAACTGGTGCACCAAGTGCAGGCTTTTACACATGCAGCACAGAGAGAGACAGGATTTTTGCAGTCTATTTCTCATAGTGAGAATTCCCCTCAAACAAACAGCCATAAATTTCTAACGTGAGGGGCTAAAACAGTCATTCTTAGACCGTTTTATTCAGAAGACATAGGGGAATCTTGAAATGCTGACCATTTAAAATAAAAATATGAAATATTAGAGATATATGACATAGATGATTGGTGGGCTTAGAAGCCACGAAGGTCCCAATATGCAAATTTAAATGTGCCAGGACTCAGATATGATTGGCTGGCTGGGAAGCCATGAAGGTCCCAATATGCAAATTTGAATGTGCCAGGACTCAGATATGATTGGCTGGCTGGGAAGCCATGAATGCCCCAATATGCAAATTTAAATGTGCCAGGACTCAGATATGATTGGCTGGCTGAGAAGCCATGAAGATCCCAATATGCAAATTTGAGTGTGCCAGGACTCAGATATGATTGGCTGGCTGGGAAGCCGTCCAGGTCCTGATATGTAAATTTGAATATTAGGACTGACTCCCTGGGGACCTGGCAGAAATATATAGAAATACAATGATTACCCAGAAATACTGCATTTAGTAGAAATACTATGTTTTAGCACAAATACTATAAAATGGCAGAAATACTATAATTAAGCAGAAATATTATATTAAGTACAAATCCTATAAAATAGCAGAAATAGTATGATTTAGCAGAAATGCTGTATTTAGCACAAATACTGAAAAGCAGCACAAATGCTATGACTTAACACAATAGTAATAACTTAAATAGAAAAATTGGAAAAGCAAAATGGACAGCTGCAAAAAGTCCCACAAGCACAGAGAGACACACACAGGATCAAATTCAGTCAACCAGTCTAAATATATTGAATTTAAATCATACAATAAGATGCTCCCATAAAAACTCTCTCTGCTCTCCTCTCTCTCTCTCACACACACACACACACACACACACACACACACACACACACACACACACACACACAGGGAGAAAATCAAGTTTCTAGGTCAGTCAAGCAGCCTGGGAGCTGCTAAATTTGAATCCACCAATCAGAGAGGCTGTGTACTTTTTTCCCGCCAAAACAGGTGCAGCCGTTTTTACACACACAGAGCACAGAGACAGGATTTCTGCAGTGAATTTCTCATAGTGAGGATTCCTCTCAAACAAATGGCCATAATTTCCTAACCGTAGGGGCTAGAACAGTCATTCTTACACCGTTTTGTTCAGAAGAGATGGGGAATCTTAAAGTGTTGACAATTTATCATTAAAATATGAATTATTGAAGATATTTGACTTCTAATGCACCATAACTGAGTAGAGGCAAGCGAAATCTGCCTTGACTTGCCCTCAAACAACGCATTCTAACTCTAAATCTATTTGGAGTATCAATATCATTCTTTCACTGTAAGAGACAGCAGGCTTTGGTGAACAGTCATGGAAATTTTCAGGTCTCTGTGGAAATCCAACAAAAAGTTATGACGAGAGAAAAAAGTGGTTCATTTCAGAGTTTGAAATCTGAAGAAATCTGAGCGAAGGACTAATTTCCTACCCTCAAACAAGTCTAACTCATTTCAGAACGGTAATAGGTGAGAAAAAAAATTCTTGAATTGTGAGCGTCGGGAGTGTCTGAAGATATACGGGACAAGCCTCATGTCGTAACTTTGCTTCGTTAAGGAGATATGACGATTCGAATATGCCTCTCATTACAGAAATCAAGCTGTGATTTTGAACAAGCTCTCCATTGACTTTCTATGGAGAGTTTTTGCGACTTTGTGTTGGTCTGAGGAGATTTGCCAAAATTCTATAAATCTCACAACAATGATGGTGACATTTTCGGAAAGCCAGCAAAAATACCTACGTTTTGATGTATAATTTGTGGAAGTTGAGTGCAAATTGAGCAAGTAGCAAGAAGTTGTTCGGACATGAAGAGAAGACTGCAAAACCTACAGTGGCACACTTAGAACCAACTGCATAGCAACCATAACAACGCATGTATTTTGTGAAAATCACAAAATGAAACTCAAAACTTAAGAGGGATAAGATGAAAACTGTAACAGATATGAAAAAGCTGATTTATACCTGAATAGCCCAATAATTTGAGAACATTTTAAAGTTTGAATGGTTGTTCTACGTGAAAGTAGGAAAAAGTAGTTAAGTTTCAAAAATTAGCAAGTTTTAGCAGAATTTTGGAAGTTTTCCATTCATTTCAATGGGACAAAAATTGCATAAAAAGCTTAATATTTTAAAAAGTATAACAGCAAAAATACCAAAAGATATAGCGCACATTAGCAGAAATAGCAGAATAGTTTAAAATTTGAACGGTGAAAATCGGCTGAAAATTGTGGAAGTAGATCCACGCGAAAAAACGCACGGAAGCAACTTGAAGAATAATAATAATAACTAGAAAATTTGCATTTCCTGCGAAAATGCAGTGTGGATGCTGTAATGCTGAAGCTGTCTGCTAAAACTAGCTGAAAATGCTGAAAAGTTGCAGAAATTGTAAAAACTTTGCAGAATCAAAGGAACTTTGCTAAAATGTAGTAACTTAGCAGAACTGCAATATCTTAGAGGAAACATAATACTTGGCAGAAATACAATAGCATAGCAGAACTTAGCAGAAACATTGTAACTTCTCAGAAACATGATAACTTATCAAAAATACAAGAATTTAGGAGAAATAGTATAAGATAACAGAAAGAATATATTTAGCCAAACATTCTTAAACATTACAGAAATACTATGATTTAGAAAAACAGTACAACATAGCAGAAATGCTGTGATTTACCAGAGACACTGTAATATACTATGAATATTTTAATTTTATATAAATACTATGTTTTAGCAAAAATACTCCAGTTTAGCACAAATATTATAACATAGCAGAAATACTATTCTATAGCAGAAATGCTATATTTAGAAAGAAAAATGTAATATAGTAGAAATACTATGATTTAGCAGAAATCCTACAATATAGTTTAATAACAATGATTTAGAACAGATACTATGATTGAGCACAAGTAATAACTTAAGTGAAAATATTGGAAAGGTAAAATGATAAGCTGAATAAAAAGGAACATGGTTAAGTCCGCTGAAAACTATTTGTTGTTCACCTGTGAAAAATAAAACAAAAATACATTTAGAAAACAAAACTAAGAACAGCCAACAGATACACAAAATCAAATATGGATACACAAATCACCAAATACACAGAAAATCAAATATGGTTACACAAATGTACAGAGAGAGACAAACACAGACAAACACACAGTCTATGCCAGTCAACCAGTCTGAATATATTATATTTTTATCCACCAATGAGATGCTGCCCTAAAAAGGTCTTTGTGTGCTTTCTTTCTTTCTCTCTCTCTCTCTCTCTCTCTCTCTCTCTCTCTCACACACACACACACACACACACACACACACACACACACACACACACACACACACACACAGCAGCAGCAAGTGAACAGGGGCTGTTAACAGCATGTTTCTAGGTCAGTCAAACAGCTGTGACCTTCTCAATTTGAATCCACCAATCAGAGAGGCTGTGTGCTTTTTCCCACCAAAACTGGTGCACCAAGTGCAGGCTTTTACACACGTAGCACAAAGAGAGACAGGATTTTTGCAGTCTATTTCTCATAGTCAGGATTCCCCTCAAACAAACAGCCATAAATTCCTAACCGTAGGGGCTAAAACAGTCATTCTTAGACCGTTTTGTTCAGAAGAGATGGGGAATCTTGAAATGTTGACCATTTAAAATACAAATATGAAATATTAAAGATATATGACATAGATGATTGGTTGTCTTAGAAGCCATGAAGGTCCCAATATGCAAATTTGAATGTGCCAGGCCTCAGATATGATTGGTTGTCTTAGAAGCCATATAAAAGCAGTAAAACTGTACTATGATTTGGTAGAAAACTATAATTAATCAAAATACTATATTTGGCAGAAATACTATTTTTTTAGGAGAAAACTATATTTAGCACAAATCTTATAAAATGGCAGAAATACTATAATTAAGCAGAAATACTATATTAAGTACAAATCCTATAAAATGGCAGAAATAGTATGATTACTGAAATAAAAATAAATACTGAAAAGCAGCAGAAATGCTATGACTTAGCACAATAGTAATAACTTAAATAGAAAAATTGGAAAAGCAAAATGGACAGCTGAAAAAATCCTGAACATGCTAAGGGTCCCTCAAATGTAATTGTGAAACGAAAAAGAATCGGCAAAAAAAATATATAACAGCCACACAATCACAAATATGGACACATATGGAAACACACATGCACAGAGAGACACACACAGGATCAAATTCAGTCAACCAGTCTAAATATATTGAATTTGAATCTTACAATGAGATCATCCCATAAAAGGCTTTCTCTCTCTCTCTCTCTCTCTCTCTCTCTCTCTCTCTCACACACACACACACACACACACACACACACACACACACACACACACACACACACAAGATCCAATTCAGTCAACCAGTCTAAATATATTGAATTTAAATCTTACAATGCCATCATCCCATAAAAGGCTTTCTCTCTCTCTCTCTCTCTCACACACACACACACACACACACACACACATGATCCAATTCAGTCAACCAGTCTAAATATATTGAATTTAAATCTTACAATGAGATCATCCCATAAAAAAAGGCTTTCTCTCTCTCTCTCTCTCTCTCTCTCTCACACACACACACACACACACACACACACACACACACACACACATCCAATTCAGTCAACCAGTCTAAATATATTGAATTTAAATCTTACAATGAGATCATCCCATAAAAAGGCTTTCTCTCTCTCTCTCTCTCTCTCTCTCTCTCTGTCACACACACACACACACACACACACACACACACACACACACACACACAAGATCCAATTCAGTCAACCAGTCTAAATATATTGAATTTAAATCTTACAATGAGATCATCCCATAAAAGGCTTTCCCTCTCTCTCTCTCTCTCTCTCTGTCACACACACACACACACACACACACACACACACACGATCCAATTCAGTCAACCAGTCTAAATATATTGAATTTAAATCTTACAATGAGATCATCCCATAAAAAGGCTTTCTCTCTCTCTCTCTCTCTCTCCCTCTCTCTGTCTCACACACACACACACACACACACACACACACACACACACAAGATCCAATTCAGTCAACCAGTCTAAATATATTGAATTTAAATCTTACAATGAGATCATCCCATAACAAGCCTTTCTCTCTCTCTCTCTCTCTCTCTCTCTCTCTCTCTCTCTGTCACACACACACACACACACACACACACACACACACACAC
Source organism: Oreochromis aureus (assembly GCF_013358895.1). Lineage (NCBI taxonomy): Eukaryota > Metazoa > Chordata > Actinopteri > Cichliformes > Cichlidae > Oreochromis > Oreochromis aureus. Next base: position 1,281,024 of record NC_052956.1, read on the forward strand.
ACACACACACACACACACACACACACACACAAGATTCAATTCAGTCAAGCAGTCTAAATATATTGAATTTAAATCTTACAATGAGATCATCCCATAACAAGCCTTTTCTCTCTCTCTCTCTCTCTCTCTCTCTCTGTCACACACACACACACACACACACACACACACACACACACACACAGGGAGAGAGAAGTAAGTTTCTAGCTCAGTCAAGCAGCCTGGGAGCTGCTGAATTTGAATCCACCAATCAGAGAGGCTGTATACTTTTTCCCGCCAAAACAGGTGCAGCCGTTTTTACACACACAGAGCACAGAGACAGGATTTCTGCAGTGAATTTCTCATAGTGAGGATTCCTCTCAAACAAATGGCCATAATTTCCTAACCGTAGGGGCTAGAACGGTCATTCTTACACCGTTTTGTTCAGAAGAGATCAGGGAATCTTAAAGTGTTGACAATTTATCATTAAAATATGAATTATTAAAGATATTTGACTTCTAATGCACCATAACTGAGTAGAGCAAAGCAAAACTGCCTTGACTTGCCCTCAAACAACGCTTTCTAACTCTAAATCTATTTGGAGTATCAATATCATTTTTTCACCGTAAGAGACAGCAGGCTTTGGTGAACAATCTTGAAATTTTCAGGTCTCTGTTGATATCCATTAAAAGATATGACGAGAGAAAAAAGTGGATCATTTCCAGAGTTTGAAATCTGAAGAAATCTGAGCGAAGGACGAATTTCCTACCCTCAAACAAGTCTAACTCATTTCAGAACGGTAATAGGTGAGAAAGAAATTCTTGAATTGTGAGTGTCAGGAGTGTCTGAAGATATACTGGGACAAGCCTCATGTTTTAACTTTGCTTCGTTAAGGAGATATGACGATTCGAATATGCCTCTCATTACAGAAATCAAGCTGTGATTTTGAACAAGCTCTCCATTGACTTTCTATGGGATTTTTGAGACTTTGTGTTGGTCTGAGGAGATTTGCCAAAATTCTATAAATCTCACAACAATGATGGTGACATTTTCTGAAAGCCAGCAAAAAATACCTACGTTTTGATGTATAATTTGTGGAAGTTGAGTGAAAATTGAGCAAGTAGCAAGAAGTTGTTCGGACATGAAGAGAAGACTGCAAAACCTTCAGTGGCACACTGGAAGCCAAGTGCATAGCAACCATAACAACGCATGTATTTTGTGAAAAATCACAATTTTGCAACTCAAAACTTTAAGAGGCATAAAAGTAAAACGGTAAAAGATTTGAAAAAGCTGATTTATTCCTGAATAGCCCAATAATTTGAGAACATTTTAAAGTTTGAATGGTTGTTCTACGTGAAAGTAGGAAAAAGTAGTTAAGTTTCAAAACAAACAAGTTTTAGCAGAATTATGGAAGTTTCCCATTCATTTCAATGGGACAAATTAAAGGAAAAAAAACGTAATATTTTAAAAAGTATAATAGTATAAAATACCAAAAGATATTGCCGGAAAGAGGAAAAATAGCAGAATAGTTTAAAATTTGAACGGTGAAAATCGGCTGAAAATTGTGGAAGTAGTTCAACGGCTTAAAAGTGTAATGGAAGCAACTAGAATAATAACTAGAAAAATTTGCATTTCCTGCGAAAATGCAGTGTGGATGCTTTAAAGCTGGAGCTGTCTGCTGAAACTAGCTGAAAAAGCTGAAAAGTTGCAGAAATTGTAAAACTTTGCAGAAGCAAAGGAACTTTGCTAAAATGTAGTAACTTAGCAGAACTGCAATATCTTAGAGGAAACATAATACTTGGCAGAAATACAGTAGCATAGCAGAACTTAGTAGAAATATTGTAACTTACCAGAAACACGATAACTTCTCAAAAATACAAGAATTTAGGAGAAATAGTATAAGATAACAAAAGAATATATTTAGCCAAACATTTTTAAACATTACAGAAATACTATGATCTAGAAAAACAGTACAACATAGCAGAAATGCTGCGATTTACCACAGACACTGTAATTTACTATTAATATTGAAATTTTTTTAAAATACTATGTTTTAGCACAAATACTGTAATTTGACAGAAATACTATGTTTCAGCAGAAATACTCTGGTTTAGCACAAATATTATAACATAGCAGTAATACAATTATATAGCAGAAATGCTATATTTAGAAAGAAAAATATAATATAGTAGAAATACTATGATTTAGCAGAAATACTGTAATCAGCACATATAGTGTAACATGACAGAAATTCCTCGACTTAGTAGTAATACTATAACATAAAACAAATGTTATGATTTGGCACAAAAACCATAATTTGGCAAAATACTATGATTTAGCAGAAATACTATGATTGAGCAGAAGTACTAAGATGTAGTAAAAGTACTTTGATTTAAGAGAAATACAATTATGGAGGAGTAATACTTTAAAATGGGAGAAATATTGACACACACACACACACAGAGCCTAAAGGGAACAGTATTTGTGCCATAGAGTGTTAAGAAGAATCTGAGGTCCATATTACAAAAGCTGCTAAAATCATAAAAGTTTGCAGAATTGTAATAAATGATCAATATGAATTAGTGGTCTGTGATAGTGTAGTAAATTGTAGGTAAAAAACATGTTGACCAAGGTGGAATTGAACCCACGACCTTTGGGCTGCAGACCTGTGTCATTACAAACTGTGCCACTGGGAAAGAGAGTGAGCACCTGGAAAACAGGGTGATGAGCAGTCAGAATTAGATCGCAGTGAGAGGCAAGAGCGCGCGTTTTTGGAGTTACAAAACGTCGTGTAACTCAAAAACTAGGTGGACTAGAAGCATAATTCTTGTACTGGGTGAATCAGCGGACTTTGGTGTACTTTGACTGCGATTTTCATTGCTCTTTGTACATCCGTCGCTGAGATATAACGAGAGAAGAAACGGCAGACCTCAGATATGATTGGTCGGCTTGGAAGCCGCAAGAGGCCCTGATATGTACATTTGAATGTCTCAGTCTTCACAGAGGACCTGGCAAAAATATATAGAAATAGTATGATTAAGCATAAATACTATATTTAGCAGAAATACTGTATAAAGCACAAATCGTATAAAAAGCAAAAATACTATATTAAGCAATATAAATATCCTATAAAATCCTATAAAAAGCAAAAATACTGTACTGTGATTTGGTAGAAAAACTATAATTAATCAGAAATACTATATTTGGCAGAAATACTGTAATCAGTACATATACTGTAACATGACAGAAATTCCTCCACTTAGTAGTAATACTATAACATAACACAAATGTTATGATGAGTTGAGCGGCTGGTACTCTGGTGCAGTCAGCACAATCTGGAGCTGAACACTCTTAAAACTGTAGAGATGACAGTGGACTTCAGGAGACATCCTCAACTCTCCCCCCCCTCATCATATCAGACAGCCCTGTGTCGACTGTGGAGATCTTCAAGTTGCTGGGTACCACCATCTCCCAGGACCTGAATTGGGAGACCAACATCAACTCCATCCTCAAAAAGACCCAGCAGAGGATGTACTTCCTGAGACAACTGGGGAAGTACAGTCTTCCACAGGAGCTGCTGATCCAGTTCTACACTGCAGTCATTGAGTCTGTCCTGTGCTCCTCCATCACAGTCCGGTATGGTGCAGCCACTAAACAGGACAGGTGCAGACTGCAGCAGACTGTACGGGCAGCAGAAAGGATCATCGGCGCCCCCTGCCCTCCATCCAGGATCTGTACCTCTCAAGAACCAGGAAACGGGCAGGGAAAATCATCACAGACCCCTCACACCCTGGACACAGACTTTTTGATCTGCTGCCCTCTGGCAGACGGTACAGAAGCCTGCAGACCAGGACCACCCGACACAGGAACAGTTTCTTTCCCTCGCCATCTCCCTTCTAAACAGTTGAACTGTCACACTGCTCCCACTGCCAGACTGCAACTGCACCTTATGTACATTCTGCAGTATTCATTCCACCTCATTTCATTTCTGTCTTTTATGTATATACGTTTAGATTAGTTATTTATAGTTGGTTTACACAGCTTTGTGTATGTATGTGTATGCATGTGCAATGTATATATAGATGTGTGTGTGTGTGGTGCGTGTGTGTGTGTGTGTGTGTGTGTGTGTGTGATTTACATTGCTGTGCTCGAGAGCCACCATCTACCGGAACCAAATTCCTTGTATTTGTCTGCACATATACTTGGCCAATAAACACGATTCTGATGATTTGGCACAAAACCATGATTTGGCAAAATTACTATGATTTAGCAGAAATACTATGATTGAGCAGAAGTACTAAGATGTAGTAAAAGTACTTTGATTTAAGAGAAACCAATTATGGAGGAGTAATACTTTAAAATGGGAGAAATATTGATACACACACACATTCACAGAGCCTAAAGGGAAGAGTATTTGTGCCATGGAGTGTTAAGAAGAATGTGAGGTCCATATTAGAAAAGCTGGTAAAAGTTTTGAGAATTGTAATAAATGATGAATATGAATTACTTGTCTGTGATAGTGTATTAATTTGTAGGGCAAAAACATGTTGTCCAAGGTGGAGTTGAACCTGCAACCTCTGTGTTGCAGACCTTTGTCATTACCAGCTGCGCCACTGGGAAAGACAGTGAGCTTTTGGGAAACAGGGTGATGAGCAGTCAGAATTAGATCGATGTGTGAGGCAAAGAGCGCCGTTTTTGGAGTTACAAAATGTCGTGTAACTCAAAAACTAGGTGGACTAGAAGCATAATTCTTGTACTGGGTGAATCAGCGGACTTTGGTGTACTTTGACTGCGATTTTCATTGCTCTTTGTACATCCGTCGCTGAGATATGACGAGAGAAGAAACGGCAGACCTCAGATATGATTGGCTGGCTAGGAAGCTGGCAGAAATATATAGTAATAGTGTGATTAAGCATAAATACTACATTTAGCAGAAATACTGTATTAAGCACAAATCCTATAAAAAGCAGAAGTACTATATTAAGCACAAATGGTATAAAAAGCAGAAATACTGTAATATGATTTGGTAGAAAAACTATAATTAATCAGAAATACTATATTGGGCAGAAATACTATATTTAGCACAAATCTTATAAAATAGCAGAAATAGTATGAATCAGCACAATAGTAACAACTTAAACAGAAAAATTGGAAAAGCAAAATGGACAGCTGAAAAAATGCTGAACATGCTAAGGGTCCTTCAAATGTACTTGTTAAATGAAAAAAAAAAACTCAGCAAAAAAGTGTAACAGTCACACAACCACAAATATGTACACATATGTTAACACACATGCACAGACAGACACACAAAGGATCAAATTCAGTCAACCAGTCTAAATATATTGAATTTAAATCACACACACACACACACACACACACACACACACACACACACACACAAGATCCAATTCAGTCAACCAGTCTAAATATATTGAATTTAAATCTTACAATGAGATCATCCCATAAAAGGCTCTCTCTCTCTCTCTCTCTCTCTCTCTGTCACACACACACACACACACACACACACAGAGACACACACACAAGATCCAATTCAGTCAACCAGTCTAAATATATTGAATTTGAATCTTACAATGAGATCATCCCATAAAAAGGCTTTCTCTCTCTCTCTCTCTCTCTCTCTCTGTCACACACATACACACACACAAGATCCAATTCAGTCAACCAGTCTAAATATATTGAATTTAAATCTTACAATGAGATCATCCCATAAAAAGCCTTTCTCTGTCTCTGTCTCTCTCTCTCTCTCTCTCTCTCACACACACACACACACACACACACACACACACACACACACACACACACACACAAGATCCAATTCAGTCATCCAGTCTAAATATATTGAATTTGAATCTTACAATGAGATCATCCCATAAAGAGGCTTTCTCTCTCTCTCTCTCTCTCTCTCTCACACACACACACACACACACACACACACACAAGATCCAATTCAGTCAACCAGTCTAAATATATTGATTTTGAATCTTACAATGAGATCATCCCATAAAAGGCTCTCTCTCTCTCTCTCTCTCTCTCTCTGTCACACACACACACACACACACACACACACAAGATCCAATTCAGTCAACCAGTCTAAATATATTGAATTTAAATCTTACAATGAGATCATCCCATAAAAAGCCTTTCTCTGTCTCTCTCTCTCTCACACACACACACACACACACACACACACACACACACACACACACACACACACACACACACACACACAGCAGCAGCAGCAGCAGCAGAAAGTGAACAGGGGCTGTTAACAGCATGTTTCTAGGTCAGTCTTGCAAGCCTGGGAGCTGCTAAATTTGAATCCACCAATCAGAGGGGCTGTGTGCTTTTTCCCGCCAAAACTGGTGCACCAAGTGCAGGCTTTTACACATGCAGCACAGAGAGAGACAGGATTTTTGCAGTCTATTTCTCATAGTGAGAATTCCCCTCAAACAAACAGCCATGAATTTCTAACCGTAGGGGCTAAAACAGTCATTCTTAGACCATTTTATTCAGAAGACATGGGAGAATCTTGAAATGCTGACCACTGAAAATAAAAATATGAAATATTAGAGATATATGACATAGAGAATTGGTTGGCTTAGAAGCCATGAAGGTCCCAATATGCAAATCTGAATGTGCCAGGACTCAGATATGATTGGCTGGCTGGGAAGCCATGAAGGTCCCAATATGCAAATTTGAATGTGCCAGGACTCAGATATGATTGGCTGGCTGAGAAGCCATGAAGGCAACAATATGCAAATTTGAATGTGCCAGGACTCAGATATGATTGGCTGGCTGAGAAGCCATGAAGGTCCCAATATGCAAATTTGAATGTGCCAGGACTCAGATATGATTGGCTGGCTGGGAAGCCATGAAGGCAACAATATGCAAATTTGAATGTGCCAGGACTCAGATATGATTGGCTGGCTGGGAAGCCATGAATGCCCCAATATGCAAATTTAAATGTGCCAGGACTCAGATATGATTGGCTGGCTGAGAAGCCATGAAGGTCCCAATATGCAAATTTGAATGTGCCAGGACTGAGATATGATTGGCTGGCTGGGAAGCCGTCCAGGTCCTGATATGTAAATTTGAATATTAGGACTGACTCCCTGGGGACCTGGCAGAAATATATAGAAATACAATGATTACCCAGAAATACTGCATTTAGTAGAAATACTATGTTTTAGCACAAATACTATAAAATGGCAGAAATACTATATAATTAAGCAGAAATATTATATTAAGTACAAATCCTAAAAAATAGCAGAAATAGTATGATTTAGCACAAATGCTGTATTTAGCACAAGTCTTATAAAATAGCAGAAATAGTATGATTTAGCAGAAATGCTGTATTTAGCACAAATACTGAAAAGCAGCACAAATGCTATGACTTAGCACAATAGTAATAACTTAAATAGAAAAATTGGAAAAGCAAAATGGACAGCTGCAAAAGTCCCAAAAGCACAGAGAGACACACACAGGATCAAATTCAGTCAACCAGTCTAAATATATTGAATTTAAATCATACAATAAGATGCTCCCATAAAAACTCTCTCTCGCCTCTCTCTCTCTCTCTCTCTCTCTCTCACACACACACACACACACACACACACACACACACACACACACACACACACAGGAGAGAAAATCAAGTTTCTAGGTCAGTCAAGCAGCCTGGGAGCTGCTAAATTTGAATCCACCAATCAGAGAGCCTGTGCACTTTTTCCCCCGCCAAAACAGGTGCAGCCGTTTTTTACACACACAGAGCACAGAGACAGGATTTCTGCAGTGAATTTCTCATAGTGAGGATTCCTCTCAAACAAATGGCCATAATTTCCTAACCGTAGGGGCTAGAACGGTCATTCTTACACCGTTTTGTTCAGAAGAGATGAGGGAATCTTACAGTGTTGACAATTTATCATTAAAATATGGATTTTTAAAGATATTTGACTTGTAATGCACCATAACTGAGTAGAGGCGAAGCAAAACTGCCTTGACCTGCCCTCAAACAACGCTTTCTAACTCTAAATCTATTTGGAGTATCAATATCATTCTTTCACTGTAAGAGACAGCAGGCTTTGGTGAACAGTCATGGAAATTTTCAGGTCTCTGTTGATATCCATTAAAAGATATGACGAGAGAAAAAGTGGTTCATTTCAGAGTTTGAAATCTGAAGAAATCTGAGCGAACGATGAATTTCCTACCCTCAAACAAGTCTAACTCATTTCAGAACGGTAATAGGTGAGAAAGAAATTCTTGAATTGTGAGCGTCAGGAGTGTCTGAAGATATACTGGGACAAGCCTTATGTCTTAACTTTGCTTCGTTAAGGAGATATGACGATTCGAATATGCCTCTCATTACAGAAATCAAGCTGTGATTTTGAACAAGCTCTCCATTGACTTTCTATGGGGATTTTTGAGACTTTGTGTTGGTCTGAGAAGATTTGACAAAATTCTATAAATCCCACAACCATGATAGTGACATTTTCTGAAAGCCAGCAAAAATACCTACGTTTTGATGTATAATTTGTGGAAGTTGAGTGAAAATTGAGCAAGTAGCAAGAAGTTGTTCGGACATGAAGAGAAGACTGCAAAACCTTCAGTGGCACACTGGAAGCCAAGTGCATAGCAACCATAACAACGCATGTATTTTGTGAAAATCACAATTTTGCAACTCAAAACTTTAAGAGGCATAAAAGTAAAACGGTAAAAGATTTGAAAAAGCTGATTTATTCCTGAATAGCCCAATAATTTGAGAACATTTTAAAGTTTGAATGGTTGTTCTACGTGAAAGTAGGGAAAAGTAGTTAAGTTTCAAAAACAAGCAAGTTTTAGCAGAATTGCGGAAGTTTCCCATTCATTTCAATGGGACAAATTAAAGGAAAAAAACGTAATATTTTAAAAAGTATAAGAGTATAAAATACCAAAAGATATAGCCATCATTAGCAGAAATAGCAGAATAGTTTAAAATTTGAACGGTGAAAATCGGCTGAAAATTGTGGAAGTAGATCCACGCAATAAAAGTGTACGGAAGTCCTAAGAATAATAATAATAACTAGAAAAATTTGCATTTCCTGCGAAAATGCAGTGTGGATGCTGTAATGCTGAAGCTGTCTGCTGAAACTGGCAGAAAAAGCTGAAAAGTTGCAGAATTTGTAAAAACTTTGCAGAAGCAAAGGAACTTTGCTAAAATGTAGTAACTTAGCAGAACTGTAATATCTTAAAGGAAACATAATACTTGGCAGAAATACAATAGCATAGCAGAACTTAGCAGAAATATTGTAACTTACCAGAAACACGATAACTTCTCAAAAATACAAGAATTTAGGAGAAATAGTATAAGATAACAGAAAGAATATATTTAGCCAAGCATTCTTAAACATTACAGAAATACTATGATTTAGAAAAACAGTACAACATAGCAGAAATGGTGCGATTTATCAGAGACACTGTAATTTACTATTAATATTGAAATTTTAAAAAAAGTACTATGTTTTAGCACAAATACTGTAATTTGACAGAAATACTATCATTTGGTAGAAATACTATGTTTCAGCAGAAATACTCTGGTTTAGCACAAATATTATAACATAGCAGAAATACAATTATATAGCAGAAATGCTATATTTAGAAAGAAAAATATAATATAGTAGAAATACTATGATTTAGCAGAAATACTGTAATCAGGACATATACTGTAACATGGCAGAAATTCCTCCACTTAGTAGTAATACTATAACATAAAACAAATGTTATGATTTGGCACAAAAACCATAATTTGGCAAAATACTATGATTTAGCAGAAATACTATGATTGAGCAGAAGTACTAAGATGTAGTAAAAGTACTTTGATTTAACAGAAATACAATTATGGAGGAGTAATACTTTAAAATGGGAGAAATATTGATACACACACACACACACAGAGCCTAAAAGGAACAGTATTTGTGCCATGGAGTGTTAAGAAGAATCTGAGGTCCATATTAGAAAAGCTGCTAAAATCATAAAAGGTTGCAGAATTGTAATAAATGATGAATACTGAATTAGTGGTCTGTGATAGTGTATTAATTTGTAGGGAAAAAACATGTTGCCCAAGGTGTAATTGAACCCACGACCTTTGGGTTGCAGACCTGTGTCATTACCAACTGCGCCACTGGGAAAGAGAGCGAGCGCCTGGAAAACAGGGTGATGAGCAGTCAGAATTAGATTGCGGTGAGAGGCGAAAAACGCTGTTTTTGGAGTTACAAAAGCGTCGTGTAACTCAAAAACTAGGTGGACTAGAAGCATAATTCTTGTACTGGGTGAATCAACGGACTTTCGTGTACTTTGACTGTGATTTGCATTGCTCTTTGTACATCTGTCGCTGAGATATGACGAGAGAAGAAAGGGCAGACCTCAGATATGATTGGCTGGCTGGGAAGCCGTGCAGGCCCTGATATGTAAATTTTATATGTATCAGTCCTAACAGAGGATTAGCTGCCTGGGGACCTGGCAGAAATATATACAAATAGTATGATTAAGCATAAATACTACATTTAGTAGAAATACTATGTTTTAGCACAAATACTATAAAATGGCAGAAATACTATAATTAAGCAGAAATACTATATTTGGCAGAAACACTATATTTAGTACAAATCTTATGAAATAGCAGAAATAGTATGATTCAGCAGAAATGCTGTATTTGGCACAAATCTCATAAAATAGCAGAAATAGTATGATTTAGCAGAAATGCTGTGCTGTATTTAGCACAAATACTGAAAAGCAGCACAAATGCTATGACTTAGCACAATAGTAATAACTTAAATAGAAAAATTGGAAAAGCAAAATGGACAGCTGCAAAAAGTCCCACAAGCACAGAGAGACACACACAGGATCAAATTCAGTCAACCAGTCTAAATATATTGAATTTAAATCATACAATAAGATGCTCCCATAAAAACTCTCTCTCGCCCTCTCTCTCTCTCTCTCTCTCTGTCACACACACACACACACACACACACACACACACACACAGGAGAGAAAATCAAGTTTCTAGGTCAGTCAAGCAGCCTGGGAGCTGCTAAATTTGAATCCACCAATCAGAGAGGCTGTGTACTTTTTCCCGCCAAAACAGGTGCAGCCGATTTTTTACACACACAGAGCACAGAGACAGGATTTCTGCAGTGAATTTCTCATAGTGAGGATTCCTCTCAAACAAATGGCTATAATTTCCTAACCGTAGGGGCTAGAACAGTCATTACAACCGTTTTGTTCAGAAGAGATGGGGAATCTTAAAGTGTTGACAATTTATCATTAAAATATGAATTATTGACGATATTTGACTTCTAATGCACCATAACTGAGTAGAGGCAAGCAAAATCTGCCTTGACTTGCCCTCAAACAACGCTTTCTAACTCTAAATCTATTTGGAGTATCGATATCATTCTTTCACCGTAAGAGACAGCAGGCTTTGGTGAACAGTCATGGAAATTTTCAGGTCTCTGTGGAAATCTATCAAAAGATATGACGAGAGAAAAAAGTGTCCCATTTCCAGAGTTTGAAATCTGAAGAAATCTGAGCGAGGGACGAATTTCCTACCCTCAAACAAACCCAATTCATGGCCAAATGGTAATAGATGAGAAAACAATTCTTGAATTGTGAGCATCAGGAGTGTCTGAAGATATATTGGCACAAGCCTCATGTCTTAACTTCGCTTCGTTGGGGAGATATGACGATTCGAAAATGCCTCTCATTACAGAAATCAAGCGGTGATTTTAAACGAACTCTCCATTGACTTTCTATGGGGATTTTTGAGACTTTGTGTTGGTCTGAGGAGATTTGCCAAAATTCTATAAATCCCACAACAATGATAGTGACATTTTCTGAAAGCCAGCAAAAATACCTACGTTTTGATGTATAATTTGTGTGGGTTGAGTGGAAATTGAGCGAGTAGCAAGAAGTTGTTCGGACATGAAGAGAAAATTGCCAAAGGTACAGTGGCTCACTTAGAACCAACTGCATAGCAACCATAACAACGCATGTATTTTGTGAAAAATCACAAAGATGAAACTCAAAACTTGAAGAGGGATAAGATGAAAACGGTAACAGATATGAAAAAGCTGAATCATCCATGAATAGCCCAATAATTTGAGAACATTTTAAAGTTTGAATGGTTGTTCTACGTGAAAGTAGTAAAAAGTAGTTAAGTTTCAAAAACAAGCAAAATTTAGCAGAATTATGGAAGTTTCCCATTCATTTCAATGGGACAAATTAAAGGAAAAAACGTAATATTTTAAAAAGTATAATAGCAGAAAATACCAAAAGTCATTGCCGGAAAGAGCAAAAATAGCAGAATAGTTTAAAATTTGAACGGTGAAAATAGCACAAAAATTGTGGAAGTAGTTCTACGGCGAAAAACGTACGGAAGCAACTTGAAGAATAATAATAATAATAAAGAATAAAGAGAAACAGGAACTCAATAGTGTGGATGCTTAAAGCATCCACACAATAAAGAATAAAGAGAAACAGGAACTCAATAGTGTGGATGCCTCCAGCATCCACACAACTAGAAAAATTTGCATTTCCTGCGAAAATGCAGTGTGGATGCTGTAAAGCTGAAGCTGTCTGCTGAAAATAGTTGAAAATAGCTGAAGAAGCTGAAGAAATCAAAGTCAGTGTTTAAAAAGTTGTTGAAATTTAATAACGTTGCAGAACAACATCAAGTAAACAAAAATGTAATAACTTAGCAGAAATGCAATAACTTAGAAGAAACATAACAATTCAGCAGAAATGTTGTAGTTTACCAGAAGCTACAACTTAGCAGAAATGAAATAATTTAGAATAACATAACTTAACATAACATAATAAACAAAAGTAGTGTAACCTAGCAAAAATAATATAATTTAGTAGAAAATTAAAAACTTGGCAGAAATATTACAAGTTATCAGAACTGCTATAATTTTGCAGAAATGTAATAATTAGGCAAAACTGTCAACAGATAACAGCTGAAAAGGCTGAAGTAACCTCAAAGTTACTTGTTTAACTGTTAAAATTACCAGAAACATTAGAAAAGGAAGAAAATCAGCCAGCAGATAAACTGATGTGGAACAAAACCAAGGTAAAATTGCAGAGTTTACACAGCTGGTGAAATCTAAAAATGGCAAAAAAAACAAAAAAAACCAACAAAAAACAAAAAAACAAAACCCACACAAACAACATTTAGGTAATAAATGTACAAGATGCTGCGGTCAGAGATAAAAACACCCAAAAATAATGTTATTGAAATGCCAAAGAGTGGAAGAAAGTTTAGAAAGTAGAAAACCAGTAGTAGAAAAGTAGAACATTCAAATATTTTTAGAAACATATGATACAAAATATTTACTCAGTTGTTTCCAATGATTACAATAATGGCATACAGAAATAAAAATCCCATTTGGGATAAACAGAAAAATATTAATAGAAAATGCAAATCAAATGAATCTAACATCTATACAAACAATTGAAGCATCTGTTGGAATTGTGAACATATCCTTGTTTTCCATGTTTATGTTTATGTCCCTAAGATGCGCAGACACATGATAGGCTATTAACTGCAAAATATACACATATATAAACAGCAAGTGAGAGAGAAAAATATATCCTCTGATTTGCTGGAGTTTTGTGGAAATACCATTTGGCAAGGATAAACAACATGTTCCAATGCCACATTAAAAATTTTCAGAAGCTTCATTTTTTCAATTAGTTTACAGTTTCCTGATTTTATGATAAATATGGTACCAATCTACAAAATACTGTCGAAATGAAGTCCACATTGTGATATATTTGAGGTGTAGAGAGTCACACAGCTGAACAATCGATGTGCATATTTAAAGAAACAGGGATCAAATAAAGAACATTATTGTGGAATAAATTACAGTGAAAATAATCACTGCTTTGCGTTAAAGAGTGACTTATGATGAGGTATTAATTGGGTTAACTTTACCTCTAACAGCTTTTCACATAGTGCTGTGACCAGGATGAAATCCATCATAAAGTAACTGTAAACAGTAGAACCATTAGCATGAATGTTATGGTTCTACTCTGATCAAAACTCAAGTCAGCTGTGTGACCTGATATAAAATGATAAAGAGAAACACATATAAATGGATGTGACCTTTATGAACTTTTCAAAATGACTTTATATGTCTGACCCATTATCTATACATATTAGAGCAGATGTGGAAAACCACTGTTAGACCTAGTCTATACTAATGTAGTTACTGACACCCCATACTAAGGCAGGATTCATACAAACACACATTATTTGTTCTCTTAAACATTTTCTTTTTTCACATTTTGAGATTGTGTAATTTCTATAAAGAATATGTGTAATGGTTCAATAGATATAGTTATTTAAATGTCCATAATAATCACATGATCATTTTTGTACATCCTACAATTCAAGATTTAGAGCTGTGTGTTTGTATGAATTCAGCTTGCTATACTTATAGACTTAGATATATTAATCCACTATTTACCCAAACAAGTTACATTGTTTGGGTAAATAGATTGGGTTTGTCCTACAAAATAATTATTCAACAATAAAAAAAAAACACAAAAAAACCCATCTGCACATTAATCCAGAGTTCAGTTTCATATGTCTGATATTGTTTGTTAAATCTGGTGACACAAACACAGTCAAAAATTCATTGCTAGTGTGACATGTGGTCCTTTTTGTCTTTGACCAATGATATGCTGGTTACTTGGACCAGTTTAGTATTTGCTGTCACAGAGGAATGTTAACATAAATCCAAAAGACAAAACTGAAAAAAATATGTTAATTGCAAACATGTTTTTGCTTAGTCAAATGATTGAAATTACATGGAAACTGTCACCTTAAAACCTCATTGTAAAACAGATGTTTTCCACACAGTTAACAAAGCTCCACCACATCCGATCACTGCATATAAATGTAAAAGAAAAAAATAAATAAAAAAAAAAAAAAATTAACACAAGGGAAGACTTTTGATTTAATAACTAAGCTTAAAATAAGTGTTACCTTTGAATATTTGTGGGAAAAATCTGATACTACCCCAAGAATACAAAGCCACACTGGAAACGATAACAGGCTTGCAGCCCTCTGTCTTCCTGGAGTGAGGTGCCTGATCAGTAGCAGTGAGTTGACAGAAGTCGGTGTCTGTAAGAGTGGCCAAGCACTGATACTCTGTCCACTTGCGTAGAGTCTAAGAAGCTGGAATGCAGGCACACAGGACGAGCTTGTTCTAAAAAAAATACAGAAAAAGGAACATTTTATTTGTGTTTATTAGAAATAAGTTATAAAATTAACAATGTTGAAATACCTTATAGGTGCTGCAGGCCACATAACCAGAATCCAGAGCAATCTCACACTCACATGATGGTGAGGAAAGACATGAGCTCTGCAATGAGGTTTGAATGTTTCAGTTGGGACACTGAAGAACTCAGAAGACAGCAATACCTGCACAGAGAGACAGAGTAGAAAAAGCATAGATTTGTAATCCATAATGTGAATTAAAACTCAAAAAGTGTCAACAAGTATAATCATTTGAGTGTGTAATTCTTTATGCAATAAACAGGATTTAAATTAATTAAATGAATTAAAAGCACTGACATTTTTTTAATCAAAGATAAAGAATCATACCTCTCTCTGCTCTGAGGATCACTGAGCATCTCTGACAGGAAATACAGTTTCCTCAGTATCAGTCATCATTGATCGTCTCAGAGGTGTGTAGTGTGGCAGCATGGTGATGGTCTCCAGATCAGGCAGGAGGTCAGGTGATGGGTGTGTCATCTTCTCCATTGAAGACACACTGGTATGGCAGTTCATAACACAGCAGTCTCCTTGTGGCGTGTAGTTATCTGTGCAGTCCAGCACTGATGGATCAGGTTTGGCTCAGCAGTTCATGAAGATGGTGTTAAGATGTTGTTGTTTCAGCTGAGGATGGTGAAGTTCGAAGGTTTTCCCACAAAGGAAACAGGACTGTGTGTGCCCTGTCTGAAAAAATACATCTACAAAACATAAAGTGCTTTTAACACACCACCCACCTCCCCACCCACCCATCTCAGCCCCAAGTGTCTATGTAATGCTGGTATGGGGTGTCAGTTACTAAATCTAATTAGTGCGTCAGAAAGCGGGGGCTACACCTAAAGCCTCCGCTTTCTGATGTCTTTGTTTATTAGCAGCTTTTTCCAGCTGCTCAGAGAATTCTGACTTGGCCTTTATCCACCCAAACCCAAACCCACCCGGATAAAGGCCAAGTCAGAAAATGGATGCAGAAACTTTCCATGTACTTCTAAATCAGTTTTATACATATTCTGTAAGCTGTAAAATGTGTTTTCTCTACATAATGTATCATTATAGACATCTCTGGTAGCCTAAAGATAGTTTAAAACTTTTAACATTTTTTTTACCTGTAAAACATGATAAGCAAAACCTCATTCATCCCAAAAACATTTGATTCTACAAAATTTACTATAATCAAGAAAATATAATTGTCTGTATTTATTCATGTGACCCATAATAAATACCTGCATTTATCTGGGATTTATTTACTATTTCATATTTGAAAGCCCTTTGAGGGGAAGCTCTCGTTTGTTGAGATACATACGTCACAGTAAAAAAAGTATCAAAAAAGGAGATGACAATTAACATCCATGAAAAAATGCATTAGTAGATTTAGTCATTTAAAACATGAGAATAAAAAATAAACTATGTCTGTTTAATACTTTTTGCAGCATATTTCAGATCAGAGGTGCATGATAACAGAAAGCAGATCTCCCGGCTCTGCATGAAGTACAGCCATGATTTGGTGAAATGATTAATAACATTGCAATAAGAAAGGGTCTTCTTACAGACACAGTAGGGAAGACAATATGAAGAAATATGATTTTTCAATGAAAAATCTTTTTCATGCTCTACAATCAGTAAACTCTGTAACAAACATGATCTGTAATTGTTTCAAAACTCACCAGACGACTTCATGATTGGCTCAAGGACAGGACACAAAACACAGGGTTGTGGTAACTGTAATATGTTCTCAGGACACCTGAATAGAGACTTTGCTGTGGCTGAGAAACAAAAATGAGGTCAAGCAGGGTGTTCTTGTCTGTAGTGGCAGAAGTGATCAGCTGTGAATACCCTCTTGACTGAAACTGCTCCAGAATCTGTTTTCTTCCACTCTGTAACTGGTTCTCATTAAAATCTCCACACACAATTATTGGGTGACAGTCCATTATTTCAAGTGAATCTAAAAGACTTACCAGGTTTTGCATGAACGGTGTCAAACTGTAGTCTGGAGGTCTGTACACAACCGCAATGAGCGCAGGGAATGGAGCCTGAACCTTCAACACTAAAAACTCAAGATCAGTGACATTATGCAGATACTGTTTTACCTGAACCTGAAAATGATTCCTCAAATACACAACAACTCCACCACCACTTCTGCTGGCCATGTGAGGAAAGTTTGTGTAGGACACATGTCTGTTGCGTTTGAACATGGTGTAGCCGTCCAAATGAAGACTGTCTGCAACAAAGGAGCCTTGGAGGTGAGACTCTGTGAGACACAAAACATCTGCTAAGCACATTTCATGATGACTCTTGATGTCACTGATGTGAGATGGCAAACCCTCCGTATTGTGATGGATCAGTGTAAGAGTGTCAGGTCTGCTGGCTGTTTCTCTGACCTGAAGAAGAGGCATCATTTCCTCAAAGCTGGCTTGTCTCATGGTTTGGAGCGCTGCAGTTACCTCGGGATTGGCGTAAATCTTTTTCTCATCCAAGTCCTGTAAATAGAGTCCACTGAGAGACGTCACCCTGCTGAGAGCAACATAAGCCATACCTGGTTCAAAAATGTTCTTCATTGAAACTACAGCTGTCTGTGTTGTAAGACCCTGGGTTTTGTGAATTGTGCAGGCAAATGCTAGCTTTACAGGAAACTGTCTGCGTACTGCTCCTTTAAACTTCAGACTCTCCTCTGCTCTCTCAATGTAAACCAGATCATCAGATGCTGCATTAGCACTGCGGTTGTGTCTCATAGGCTGCCGGTTGTCCATTCTGAGCCCCAGTTTAATTATGTGTCCATCATTTTCAGATCTCACCACCTTTATCAGTATACCAAAAGCACCGTTAACCAAACCGTTTAGTGTGTCCAAGTTTCTGGTCAGCATCACTCGAGCTCCTTCAGCAACGTTCAGGGTGTCGGGTAAATCATTTCGCCCACCTGTAAATGGTTTGTCTCTTCCTGCCATTCTGCCTGTACGTTTATCCTTCTGGAAATCGTCTGCAGTGATGATTATGATGTTTGAATGAAGCTTCTTGAGCGTATCTGTGTTGTGGGATTCAACATTCTTGTTGGTGGCATAAATGTGTAAGACCTCGATTGGACATTCTTCTGGTGCAGTCACAGCCTGTGACAACAAATCTCTGTCGCACTGAGAAAGCTCATCTGTCTTTTCTTTCACTCTAATCCTGTTCAGCATCTCTGCAAAGGCCACATCATCTTTCTGACGCATGATCTCGGTTAGAGTGATCATCTGAAAATGTTCCTGCCATAGGTCAATCTGTTCTGGATCGTAAACACAGAGAGGTTTAGACTGTCGCACTGGTGGCAGCTGGTAAAAATCTCCAACAGCTAAAACTGACATTCCACCAAAAGGTCTCTGAGTGCCTTTGATCTGTTTCAGTCTTGCATCCACATAGGCAAAAAGGGGTTTTGAAACCATCGAAATCTCATCAATAACAATAATTTCAGCATTCATCAGTTCAGATCTGACTTCATCCAGTTGGTTACCAAGTCCTTGAATGGGTGGTTTCAGACTCCTGGGTAGTTTGAGTAGGGAATGTAACGTAGAGCCATTGATAGAAAAAGCTGCTGTCCCAGTAAATGAAGTCAGTAAAACAGTTGGATTTGATATGTCAGCTTCTTCTGCATTAGCAGGCAGTCTGCTCAGGATCTTTGATGCTTCAGAGTGAATACATTTAATCAGATGTGACTTTCCAGTTCCTGCACCACCGTTGACATACAAGAAAAATGGATCTGGGTTCAAACCACAAACTCGCTGAATACACCAGTCTCTTATGGCATAGAACACGCAGGCCTGCTTCTGGTTCAGATTCTGATACATTACGCGTACCACAGCTGGATCTACTGCAGGTTGTTCTCTGACGGCTCTGATCTCTGTTACAGCATCAGACTGACGACTGTAGTCGGGAACATTCTCCTGTTCGTTCTCATCATCAGAATGTCTCTCAGGAAGATTCTCATCACATTGCAGCCTCACAACTTCAGATTCAGGAGCAAGATTACACCATTCATCAATCACAACATCCCTATTTTGTTCAAACTCTTCCAGTGCACTCTCAATATCCTCAGAGTTCTTCTCATACTTGTCTTTATTTCTCTTCACAACCCTTTTCACAGACTCACTGTGGTCTGAACATGGAAGTCGTACAAAACCTGAGTTGTAGAAGGACTGATAGGTTTGGAACCCTTGTGGTTTCAGTTCCTGCTCTGATCTGTGTGGAAGGTAAAGTCTCAACAGTCGTCCATAATATTGCTCAGGATCTTTTTCCTGTGAACAATGGTAATACCTGATTATAGCTGGTTTATCATTCTTTCGCCTTTGTACAAATCCAAGCTGGTTTAGAAGAGGAAGCACATCTTTTCCTTCATTTGGACCACTCACCAACCGGCACAAGGCAGCAAAATCAGCCAGGGACATTTCCTCATATTCTGGTGTCTCAGGTCTGCATTTGTATTTATCACTCAAACTTGTCATCCAAATATTACAACTGTCGTGTGTTGTGGTTTCCAGGTAGCTCATGGGGCGACTCATTTTTACCGGGTTATCATCTGTTGGTACAAATACAACACTGCGGGAACATTTTTTCATTTTTAGGCCACAGACTCGAGTCACACACTCCTGTGCACTGATTTCTCTCTTTTTTGAATAAGCCTGCATCACAGCTCTCATTTCATCACATTCATTGACCGTGTTGTTTGCAGAGTTGTCAATAACTGTCTTCAGGTATTCAGAGAGGCCAGATTCTTTCTTCGTTATATATTTACAGAGGTATTCTATACAAGAATAGGCATTCAAGATTAATGAGACATCTAAATTAGAGTTCCAGGCTTCAAGCAGGTCTGGGTTGTAATTGTTGATCCAACAGTCCTTTGGGTCACGTTTCAGAATGAGAGCTGTTTTCTTGTTTATGTCTTGGAGACTTTGTTCATACTCATTCATTGTCAAGTTACATCGTGACAGAATCTGCTCTATGGTGAGCGAAGCAGCTTCAGGTTCCTTCAGCAGGTTCAACAAAGGTCTGAGTTTGGCTTTTGCAGCTTCAGTGTCTGAATCCTCATCCTGTCTCACAATCATTGTTCTTGTGGCTGGTGGTTTTGGAAACCCAAATCTACAACCAGAGTTTACACTCTTAAAGCATGTTTTTGTGTGGTTTTTACTGTGCTTTTGTAGTTCATTGACTTTTTTGTGCAGTTCAGGTTGTTTTTCTGGATCAGGGAGTTGAGCTGAGATGTATCTGTCCACAAAGTCACAGACAGTTTGATCATCATCCACATCTACTTCTACCTTTTCTCGAATCCACAGCAACATGTGTATATGCGGACTACCTCTGTGCTGGAACTCAACTCTGTAAAAGTAATCAATGATCTCACCAAGGGGCTGTGCAGGAGAAAACAGCAAATCTCTGAACAAAGCCTCAACACGCTTATCAAACATTCGCATGGTGGTTACTGGATTTGATCTTAGAATTTCACACTTTTCTGACCAGTCCAGGGCTTCAAAATCAACCTCTTCACCTTGCTGTCTCTTTATTGCTTGAATCACTTCAGGCCATCTCATCTCAGCAGCAGAGAATGTGACAAAAAACTGAGGTGTTCCTATTTGACGAACCATACTGAATAGATCTCTGGTAGTTTTCTGCCAGTAAGCTGGAGTTCCTCTGAGTGGCTGCATAAATCTGATTGCATCTTTATTTCTTACCAGTTTCTCTACTTCTGTCTTACTTTGTAACATTCCTGATGTGATTTTGCGTCCATCTTTGGTCATAGTTTTACCTTTCCTTAACTGTATTGTCATGCTGGAATTAGCCAAGTGTATTTCAGTGACAAACTGTGAGAAAAATAGGTAATTTGTGTCTTTAGCAAATCTTGCATCAATGTTGAAAAGCCTTGACTTGAAGTAAGCACTTGGTGTGAGTTTAAGAAGTCTCTTTTCATCCAGTGTATTCTGACCAGTAGGAAACTGCACAGGAAATGCCATGGCTTCCAAATGAGGAGTTCTGAAGAAGCTAACAGGATTGTTTCTTTCTGCAGGAGCCACACAATATGTGTTATCAGTGAAACAGAGAATCTCTTCTGAAATGTCTACAGGCTGCAGACAACTTTCTAGAGCAAAACCTCCATTGTTCAAATCACTTTCTGGTTCCTCTGGATTTTGTTCCTCTGGTTGTTCATCACAGGATTGCATATTAATATCTTGTTCACTTTCAGACTCAGTTTCACACAAAAGGGCATCTTTTTCATAGTTGTCAATTTCCATTAAATCTGCTTCATCATAATCATCACTTCCCATGCTGGCTTCATCACTGCTGTCATCATCAGGTAATGTTGGATCACAAAGCAATGCATCGTCTCTGATAACAATATCTGTGTACTGTGGATGAATTTGTTTCAGTTTACGCAGGGCTTGGATCAGTTTAGACCAGGTGACAGTATGGAACAGCTGATGGCCTTTGTAGCACAGTCGTCTTTTCAGCTTAATTCTCATTATCTGTGATTGGCTTCTGAGCCGAGGCAAACAGTCAACTGTTTGTTGGACCTCAGATGGTACACACACCACATTACCACGTATGAGTCTTTGTCTGCCCTTTGGAAGTGGAATAATCTTTGCAAATGGTATGCATTTGGCAATCAGATGTCTCTCCAGAATGTTGAGATCACACAGTTCAGCTGGAATATCCTGCAGTTCTAAACCATTGACAGCAGCAAGCCTTGGCATGCGTCCACTTTTGAGGGAACTGTGACACGTGTGACAGATATACTCCTTTTTTCTCTCAACAGGAAAGCTGCAGTGATCATTACATGCTTCATCACACACATGAACAAATTTACCAGTTAGACACTGGTGAGCTACAGTTTGGTGTTTTGAGTAATTTTCTCTTTTGCAGATTTTCACCTGATTAGGAAAAGAAGCTTTTAGACAAACAGTACAAACATAAGATGGTGCTGACTTAATGTTTGATCTGAAACGAGATATGGCCTCATTCATTAAACTGTTATCTGGATGATACTGTAAACTTTCAGCTGGTCGATGCATCTGACGATATTTTCTTTTTATGTTCATTGCACATCTGATATTATGCATCTGTCTAAAAGAAAAACCGTTCCAATATTTTGCTCTCATTCGTTCTCTCATATTCTCTTTGTGTTGTTGCTGAAATTGTCTTTCTTCTCCATAACGTTTAGTGATATAAGAGAGTTTTTTCTTTTTAAATTCTTCACTTTCTTTATATAGTTTATATACATGTGACCTCATGCAGGCTTTATGTTTCTCTCTGAATTCAGCAGAACTTCTGTATGTTCTTCTTATACGTTCTTTCTGCTTTTCTCGGAATATAGAAGACTCTCTATATGTTCTTCTTATGCGTTCTTTCTGCTTTTCTCGGAATATAGAAGACTCTCTATATGTTCTTCTTATGCGTTCTTTCTGCTTTTCTCGGAATATAGAAGACTCTCTATATGTTCTTCTTATGCGTTCTTTCTGCTTTTCTTGGAATATAGAAGACTCTCTATATGTCCTCCTTGTATGTTCTTTCTGCTTTTCTCGGAATATAGGACTGTCTTTGTATGTCCTTATGACACGTTCCCTTTTTCTCTCTCTAATTTTAGCACTTTCTCTATACAGCCTTTTCATTTGCTCCTTCTGTTTTTCCTTAAAATCATCTCTTTCTTTGTAGATCTTTCTCAAATGTTCTGTCTGTTTCTCTCTATATGTAGCATTTAGTTTATACAGATTATTTTTGTACACTCTCTTCTTCTGTCTGTGATCTGGATCATTAGACTTTCTACTGGAATTTCTTTTCTTTGCCTTAAAGCTTTCATCACAACTGTACATCTCCCTTTCCTTCCTTTTCTGATTTTCCTTTCTTTGTGGTAATTTCTGTTGGGCCAGTGACCTTCTCCTCATTTTTTGTGCTTGCTGTTTATTACGTTTCAAAATTTTATGTGGCAGTTCCTGTGTTGCCTTAGTTGAACAGGAGGCAGTGTTTGAATCATTCTGAGGAACAGCATCTGATATTACCTGAGTTTCTCTCACAGAAGATGCAGAGGTTTCTTTCTGTAAATAATCAGAAGGACGATTCTTGTTTTCAGTAGCATTTGTCTCATCTGAATAATCCACTCTGGATGATGTCACTTCAGTGATTACAGTCTCTGTAACAGTTTTCCGTGTCTGCTCAGTGGATGTTTGGGAATTTAATTCATGGACAGGTTCATTTAAAGCTGCGGCTGGAACACTTGCAGCGGTTTGTCTGGATTCGGTGGCTTGATTAGCATCTCTTTGGTCAGCAGCGTTTTCACTGTGAAACTCAACAGGCTGTAGCTCATAAGTGCAGGTTGGTGCGATGCTAAACATTCGGTACAAGCATTTGATCCTGTCAATCATGTCGTTAAGACGTGTGAATTTTAACATAACTGCAGTGCCACCACTTACAGCTAGCGACAATGGCATTCCTGTAGACTTACGTGGGTGAGGATCAAAATATGCGTATTCACCTGAAATCAGCCTGCAAACTGCAATCACGGTTCCTCCCATGACTAGCAAAGCATAGCGAACGTCTGAATCCAAACACTGTAGTCCCTGTTCAAGGCTCGGAAGGTGAGCTGTACCATCAAATGTGCCGTAACGAGCAAACTGAGACATGTCCACTTGATACTCGTGTCTGCGGCTGATGATCACAGTGGGAAGCTCATCGCAGGCTAGAAACACGCTGTTCACAAACCTCTTTCTGGCATCTGAATACACGGCATGGCCTTTGTCCAACACACTGTTAAGATCTGCTCTCGTAATGAATTCATCCTCGTGTAAGAATGACAGGAAAACCAAACTGTTAGCCATGCATTGTTGATTCCTGTACTTTCCATACCTAGCAGAGGCCTGGCTTCGGGATGCACAAATGCTGCTCACTCGTGAACGACTTTCTCTGTTTGTAACTTGTACATGAGACTGTCCTGGAGTTTCTCCATCACGCTGCGTTTGCACAGTTACCTGGGGTTCAGTCTGGATTACCTGCTGTACTTTAGCGTTTGGCACACATGCTGAGCGAACACCTCTCTTTACCACATCTGCATAAGACACTGCGGCTGTCTGAACGCTGCTCTGCACTTCTGGACTGGGAATACTTGTAACAGACACCTTTACCTCCTCACCGCTCTGAGAAACATTTACCTGTTCTTTCTGCTTTTGCCGTCTAAGCTTCTGAGACTGCGACCTTTGACCTTTCCTTGGCATTTTGTTAAGTACAAACTACACCTTAAGTGTATTTCTACACAAATATAAACAAAACTCAATCTGGAAACAGTGAAAAACTTGCAACTCTTCAAATTGCTATCAAATCTGAGAAATGTAAAGTTCTTCAAATGTTCTTATGGATATGTAAATGATGTAAAAGGCTGACTTAAATCCAAACTCAATATTAAAGATATTCAAAGTTCTCTGAAAACACTTGGGTCAGTGTTATTGTAGCTTTTTCAGAAAATGTATATTTTTTTAACCAGACTGGTTAATGATTAGATCTATACTTCTGTAACGGGATATTTAGAAATCACAACAATCAACAGGATATAATAAAACTTCTGGCTCTTAAATAGAGTTTATGTAAATCTTTCAGATATCTAAAACTTAAATCAACTATATGGAGCTGTGGTGGTGCGGTGATCAGATGACAGGCGATGAGGATTCTTCAGCTGGATGTTCTGCAGCAGTCAGGAAACAGGAAGTCTGGGACCTCAGGGCAGCTTCTCGATGACAATTGTGACTGAACACTTACACTGAGTAATAGAAATGGGTTTGAATAACAATAGTATTTATATATAACTTACTGTAGTCAAATGTTATAGTCAATGAAACAGACTTGAAAAATGTATTCGGATCTGATTTAATATTTATGTGAATACAGCAGTCCGAATGTATGTATTACAAAATAACCAATTATCTCATTACAGATAAGCCTTTATAAATGTGTATATTTTATATAATTTATCAAAGTAATTGCACCTGTAAGGCAAACTATCAGTGTAATGCCAAGTCAAACCTATAAATGTGGGGCTGTGTAAGTAGTTTGTACTGTAAAATCTACTGTACTGTAATTCTACTACTGTATATTCAACTTTCTACTTGCAATTTCCAGCAAAACTAGTGGATATGAGAGAGTTTAACAACAGGAAAGAAGGAGCAGTGAGAGCAGAGATCTCTCAGAATTCTGAAAACAGATCGACGAAGTTCTGGTAACTTCAATTCCAAAAACTTGGTTTCTTGACAACCTTGGTTTCTTGTCAAACTTGGTTTCTTGTCAAACTTAGATTTCTTGTCAACACAGGTTTAAGCTTGTCAAAATTAGATAGAGCTCATGGCGGAGAAATGACAGAAGATAGAATGGCTTGTCAAAAAAGATGGAGCAGGGAGAGGGAGAGTGATAGGACAGACTGAAATTGCTTGTTAATGGCTTGTCAACGATAGAGGGAGAGGGTTTTCTGCAGCAGGTCTCCTGTAAGACAAAAAGGGACTGGAATTAGGCATATTTCCAATAAACATGGCTTTCCAGTATTTTTCGGACTATAAGTCACACTTAAAATCCTTTAGTTTTCTCAAAAATCAAAATCAACCTTATGTATTAATTCTGGCTGTGCTTACTGACCTCAACCCAATTTTATGTGCTACACGGGGCTCAAACATCAGTCAAAATGTTTTAGTACGACTTTGGAAAGCTACAAAGCTGCACCGTTTGATGGATTGTTGGAGCATTACAGCTACAGTAGTCAGGTGCCTCGCGGAGTAATTCGTATTGTGCTTAAACATAATATTATGGTGTGTGTATGAGGACCTGGCATCTGTTTAGAGACACGCGTACGAAGCAGATTTCAAACCGATCAATCCATGAAGAATTTGATAGATTTGTGGAAGAGTACTGAACAGAATAATTGAGTGTACTGTTCTGTGTTACCACTGAAAAATGTTGAGAGTTATTGCGAGTGAGTTGAATAGATGGACTTATCTGAATATTTGGTTACTTGAATGCACATTATAATCCGAAAAATACAGTACATACAGGGCTTTACGTATTGAAGAGTTCCACAGTAAATTATTGGACTGAACTTATTGAAAATGCTCAAAAATGGTGGTAGAACTATTCTAAAGAAACTTTTAGATTCTATTAACACAATAAAAACAAACAGTGTCTATAAACTTAAACCAAGATGTGCTGCTACAATAATCTACTGTAAATATCATATGGTCCAACAAAACCCACACACGGAGGTTAGAGCAGACAGTTTCAGGCCACCTGCTTAAAATTTATGCCACATCACATGTTCCTTAATCCCCAAAGTTCTCAAATCCCTGTTTCTGTGTGTACTTACCTGGGACAACAGTACATCATAATATCTGGGCACACAGAAACAGGGATTTGAGATCCGTTAACATAAAAGTAAACAATACTTTACTCAGTATGACTTTTGGCAAAATGAGAAATTTGGAGATGGATGGTTCCTACAAAGCAGTTTCTACATATTTCAGTCACATTTGGGGCACGTTTAATACACAGCCATAAGCACTCCACTAAATCTAGGACATACTTATAATGGCCGATTTAAAGGCCTAATTAAAAATGTAGTATGATGATAATTTCTTTGTAGATCATTTAATCATAAAATACAGAAATGAGTGCTGTATCTGTGCTTTAGATTTTTTCCACTCATCAACAAAATCTTTAATTAAAAGACTAATTCAAAGAGCAGTTTTCAGACAGTGACTTAATTTAATGAAGGGAAAGAAGCTTTTGAAATCCACAAGGCCCTACTTGAAGACTTAATTGTACCTAAACTGCTGTTCATGAGCTGCTGTAATGTGAAAAAATATGCGCTGCTACAATAACCTACCGACCTCTGTAGGTCTGGAAATGTTTACACAGACTTTTCTAGGATTTGATGACTTTTGATGATCACCAATAGCTGTGCTGACTCACAGCACTACACTGAATCTCCTATAATGAGAAACATTTCCCAGCACTGCACCTCAGACAAACCTTTACTTACCAGACTTGAGATGATCGGATCAGCAGTCTAGAGAAAGGAAACAATTCATCAGATCACTGTTTGATGATTCAGACTGTAGAGCCTCTTCACACACAATCCAATTTACTGTGACACAAATTAACTAGTAAAATCCTCAATTACTTTAAGCTTTTTTAAGTTTACTGTAGTCTAAGGAAGAGATAATTGAACTGCAGGGTCTCACATGGGTATAGCATGTGTAATAAAAGCATTATTACTACAGAAATGCAAAGAATGGGCACCAATATTTGTTGGCACAAGTGCAGGATACACCAAATATTTCCTACACAGAAGCCTTGTGGCTCCAACATTTTTCTACAACAGGTCAGAGCTAATAAAGTGTGAAAAACCAAAACTTTTAATGTCCTTTCAGGTTAAAAACATTAAATACAAAGTAATTCTTGAAATCAGAAGCAACAGAAAACCTCATCAAGTTTTGGTTAGTCTGATATGAATATGCAAATCCTAAAATACATGTAAATATTGACATTTTACAATAACAGAGGTGCAGAATGTTTTGTGATTAAAATTAAATGTCTTAAAATATTACACTAAAAAGTCCTTTCATTGTACCGGTTGCTAGGAATATTTATGTATGTTGCAATGTCCCTTTTTGGCAACATTTCTATTTAATTTTAAAACACATTATATTCACTAAATAAGTAATAAACTAATTAGACACACTGGCTGTAAATTACCTAAGAATGTCCACTCACACCTCAGCTCTTAAGTGTTTGAGCAACCACTTATACTGACTCCCCTAAAACACTTTCATTGTTTTGTCTGCTACTTAAATCCACAAACATAAGGAGAAAATGAACAACTGTATAAAGACATCTGACATTTAACTGTTTGGATTCAATAAGCCATAAAAAATTTAAATCATACATAAATCGGGTATTAAACTTCAGGGACATTTTCAGGGACAGTCAGAGGCCCTGTGTGGGGGCTTTGCTGCTACAGGTCAGAAATCCTGTGTTTTTGCCAATCAGTAAATTGAAACATATCACAAAAAGTCAAACTACTGTATGTAAGTCGTCAAATGTGCTACGCAATGCCAGGTTCATACTGCTTCAGTTACAGTCACTGTTTACTTACCAGCAAAGGCAAAACCAAAGATCTCTTTCATTCTGTGTAACAAAAGACAAAGCACAAAAACACAGAATGAGACAACTCAAATCAGCATCACAGTCAATACTGCATCACTCTGTGTAGTCCAAAAGATTCAGTACACTTCTTTGTTTACCACAGCAACAAACAACTCACCTCTTTTTTTCTACACCTTATTAAAGATTACTGTCTTCATTAAGGTAATATGTGGTTTCATCCATTTGTAATAAGCCACACGACTTTCTCAGTTATGTGATAGCTCTATTAGTTTGGTGCTATTAGATAACACAGTAGATTTAATAAGTAATGATTTGCTACACCTAGTACTGCACACGTTATCAAATTTTGACATCACAATTTCAAAGCATGAACAATCATAAATGAAAGCTTGGATGATATATTTGTAGGCTTCAACATTTGAGTTGGTCTGCATTCAAATTCTGCTGCCTAAAAATATTATCACATGCACACAGTATCATTTAGTATCATTTAATATGCTGTTGTTGAAATATCTACATATCATATTTATAATATTAATGGTGCACTGCTGCATTTTATTTATTTGAAAGTGGCCTTTTTTATATTTCATTAATTTTTCACAAAGTGAGAAGTTAAACAGAGCTGCAGGTGTAGGATATATATAAATATATATATATTCCCTTCTGTTAATTAACCCACAACACAAACCGGCACAGGCACGTGACTCTTTTTCTCCCTCCTTTCAGTCAGAGGCGGTAAAATGGCTCCTTTGAAGTTGCCGACCCTGCTGCTTCAGCAGTTAATCAGTGGTTCTAAAATGGCGGCTCATTACCTTACAACCAAGACTGAGGCCGTTTTAACTGACTGATTTGTGAAGAGGAGAACTAACTTCAGCTTCCCTAACAGACTCAGAAACACTGACAAACCGAATGAACCAAATACAACACAATAACTGTATTAAACAATCAAATGAACCATATCAATCTCACACTGGGCCTATAGGAGCTAGGCTAGGCGTTAGCGCTTAGGTTGTTAGGGCTAGCATACCAAACACTCCTTTTAAATACTAAAATTACAACGTTTCACAAAAAAAGCAGCCATTGTGTTACTTTAACATGACTTATACTTCGACTGGCTTTATAAGTCACTAACAACAACTGGGTAAATCACTCAAACAGCTTATAGACATTTCATTTCAGAGAAGAGAGACAGAAGCAGGCTTACCGGTAGGGATCGAGCAGAGAGTGGGCGGAGATTCAGGAGTCAGCCAGAGACATAAAAAAAAGAGGCATTCACGGGTAGTGGGAAACTTCGCCATTACACAAAATTGGCATTGAAAACGTGAAAAATATATGTAAATTTAAATATTATTATACTAGATTTTTTTTGCAACAAAAAACAACTAGCAGAAATTTAATTCTATAAGTTTAATACATGTTTCAAACAGGATTCTTTGATTTTGAAATAATGGTTAAAAGACATAAATAAACATAAGGTCATTATGTTAAAATGTACTGTATTATGATAGATTTATTTAACTGACTGCAGTAATAAGAACAGTCTTCTTCTGAACACCAACACCAAAGAGCTGGTGTTGGTGATCACCTAATCATCCTCACAGGACAGTAGGAGCTGCAGAGGCTCACCTCACTGCTCTGCAGGACTCAAGAGGTCCAGGAGGTCCTTTAACCCCACTGCCATGAGACTTTTTAACAGTGATTCCTGACATGTTCATTGCACATTTATTTCTTTTATTCTAATACGTATTTGTTGTAATCATATGAATTCTGACCTAAATGGACTTGCACCCACTTCTTCACCCCTGCTGCAGTGAGGTAAAGCTGTGGCTGTCTCCAACAAGACTCTTCGGTGAAAGTTTTAAAGACAACCATCTAAACTATAGCCTTAACAGTTACACTTTCTGAAACCACATGTTAATGTAAAAATCATATTTGTAAGAAAAATCGGTTTCATAGAGTGGAAACCTGTTAATACACAAAGACTTGTTCTGAACTATCAGTAATTAGTGCAGGGGTGGCTTTTACACACACACACACACACACACACAGTAATAGAGAGAGAGAGAGATACATGCTTTAGCCAGCACATAAGCAAACACAGCACAAAAATTAGGTAAAAGTGAAAATGACTGGAGTCATAGGAACACAACCTCTTGAACACAATGAGCTGATGATGGAGTTCTCCAGACCTATAACATGGTGCTGGTCACTCTGCATAGATAATAATAGATTGAATTTATATAGCGCTCTTTAAAGCACCCAAAGCGCTTTACAATGCCACTATTCATTCACTCTCACATTCACACATTGGTGGAGGCAAGCTACAGTTGTAGTCACAGCTGCCCTGGGGATAAGATAACACAAATCCTATGATTTAGCAGAACAGGTGCACCCTTACACACATGGAGAAACAGAGAGAGAGACCGTTTTTTGCTGTCTATTTCTCATATTGAGAATTCCCCTCAAATAAATCGCCATAATTTCCTAACTGTGGAGGCTAGAGCGGTGATTCTTACACCGTTTTCTTCAGAAGAGATGGGGGAATCGTCAAGGGTTTTTATTTAAAATAAAAATATGAATTTCCAGAGATATGTGACATGGATGACTGGTTGGCTTAGAAGCCATGAAGGCCCCAATATGCAAATTTGAATGTCTCATCCCTAAGATATGATTGGCTGGCTGGGAAGCCGTGCAGGCCCTGATATGTAAATTTGAATGTCTCAGTCCTCAGAGGATTGGCTGCCTGGGGACCTGGCAGAAATATATAGTAATAGTATGATTAAGCATAAATACTACATTTAGCAGAAATACTGTATTAAGCACAAATCCTATAAAAAGCAGAAATACTATATTAAGCAATATAAATATCCTATAAAAATCCTATAAAAAGCAAAAATACTGTAATATGATTTGGTAGAAAAACTATAATTAATCAGAAATACTATATTGGGCAGAAATACTATATTTAGCACAAATCTTATAAAATAGCAGAAATAGTATGATTCAGCACAATAGTAATAACTTAAACAGAAAAATTGGAAAAGCAAAATGGACAGCTGAAAAAATGCTGAACATGCTAAGGGTCCTTCAAATGTACTTGTTAAATGAAAAAAAACTCAGCAAAAAAAAGTATAACAGTCACACAATCACAAATATGGACACATATGGAAACACACATGCACAGACACGCACACAGGATCAAATTCAGTCAACCAGTCTAAATATATTGAATTTAAATCATACAATAAGATGCTCCCATAAAAACTCTCTCTCGCCCTCTCTTTCTCTCTCTCTCTCTCTCTCTCTCTCTCTCTCTCACACACACACACACACACACACACACACACACACACACAGGGAGAGAAAATCAAGTTTCTAGGTCAGTCAAGCAGCCTGGGAGCTGCTAAATTTGAATCCACCAATCAGAGAGCCTGTGTACTTTTTCCCGCCAAAACTGGTGCACTAAGTGCAGGCTTTTACACACGCAGCACAGAGAGAGACAGGATTTTTGCAGTCTATTTCTCATAGTGAGAATTCCCCTCAAACAAACAGCCATAAATTTCTAACCGTAGGGGCTAAAACAGTCATTCTTAGACCATTTTATTCAGAAGACATAGGGGAATCTTGAAATGCTGACCATTTAAAATAAAAATATGAAATATTAGAGATATATGACATAGATCATTGGTGGGCTTAGAAGCCACGAAGGTCCCAATATGCAAATTTAAATGTGCCAGGACTCAGATATGATTGGCTGGCTGGGAAGCCATGAAGGCAACAATATGCAAATTTAAATGTGCCAGGACTCAGATATGATTGGCTGGCTGGGAAGCCATGAAGGCAACAATATGCAAATTTAAATGTGCCAGGACTCAGATATGATTGGCTGGCTGGGAAGCCATGAAGGTAACAATATGCAAATTTGAATGTGCCAGGACTCAGATATGATTGGCTGGCTGGGAAGCCATGAATGCCCCAATATGCAAATTTGAATGTGCCAGGACTCAGATATGATTGGCTGGCTGGGAAGCCGTGCATGACTTGATATGTCAATTTGAAAATTACAGTCCTCACAGAGGATTGGCTTCCTGAGGAGCTGGCAGGAATACATAGAAATACTATGATTACCCAGAAATACTGCGTTTAGTAGAAATACTATGTTTTAGCACAAATACTATAAAATGGCAGAAATACTATAATTAAGCAGAAATATTATATTAAGTACAAATCTTATAAAATAGCAGAAATAGTATGATTTAGCACAAATGCTGTATTTAGCACAAATCTTATAAAATAGCAGAAATAGTATGATTTAGCAGAAATGCTGTATTTAGCACAAATACTGAAAAGCAGCAGAAATCCTATGACTTAGCACAATAGTAATAGGTTAAATAGAAAAATTGGAAAAGCAAAATGAACAGCTGAAAAAGTCCCACAATCACAAATATGGACACATATGGAAACACACAAGCACAGAGAGACACACAGGATCAAATTCAGTCAACCAGTCTAAATATATTAAATTTAAACCATACAATAAGATGCTCCCATAAAAACTCTCTCTCGCCTCTCTTCTCTCTCTCTCTGTCTCACTCACACACACACACACACACACACACACACACACACACACACACACACAGGAGAGAGGAGCAACTTTCTAGGTCAGTCAAGCAGCCTGGGAGCTGCTAAATTTGAATCCACCAATCAGAGAGGCTGTGTACTTTTTCCCGCCAAAACAGGTGCAGCCGCTTTTTTTACACACACAGCACAGAGAGAGACAGGATTTCTGCAGTGTATTTCTCATAGTAAGGATTCCTCTCAAACAAATGGCCATAATTTCCTAACCGTAGGGGCTAGAGCGGTCATTCTTACACCGTTTTGTTCAGAAGAGATGGGGGAATCTTAAAGTGTTGACAATTTATCATTAAAATATTAATTATTAAAGATATTTGACTTCTAATGCACCATAACTGAGTAGAGGCAAGCGAAAACTGCCTTGACTTGCCCTCAAACAACGCTTTCTAACTCTAAATCTATTTGGAGTATCGATATCATTCTTTCACCGTAAGAGACAGCAGGCTTTGGTGAACAGTCATGGAAATTTTCAGGTCTCTGTGGAAATCCAAAAAAAGATATGACGAGAGAAAAAGTGGTTCATTTCCAGAGTTTGAAATCTGAAGAAATCTGAGCGAAGGACTAATTTCCTACCCTCAAACAAGTCTAACTCATTTCAGAACGGTAATAGGTGAGAAAAAATTCTTGAATTGTGAGCGTCAGGAGTGTCTGAAGATATACGGGGACAAGCCTCATGTTTTAACTTCGCTTCGTTAAGGAGATATGACGATTCGAATATGCCTCTCATTACAGAAATCAAGCGGTGATTTTGAACAAACTCTCCATTGACTTTCTATGGAGAGTTTTCAGAGTTTGTGTTGGTCTTAGGAGATTTGCCAAAATTCTATAAATCTCACAACCATGATAGTGACATTTTCTGAAAGCCAGCAAAAATACCTACGTTTTGATGTATAATTTGTGGAAGTTGAGTGAAAATTGAGCAAGTAGCAAGAAGTTGTTCGGACATGAAGAGAAGACTGCAAAACCTTCAGTGGCACACTGAAAGCCAAGTGCATAGCAACCATAACAACGCATGTATTTTGTGAAAAATCACAAAAATGAAACTCAAAACTTAAAGAGGGATAAGATGAAAACTGTAACAGATATGAAAAAGCTGATTTATACCTGAATAGCCCAATAATTTCAAAACACTTTAAAGTTTGAATGGCTGTTCTAGGTGAAAGTATGAAGAAGTAGATAAGTTTCAAAAATTAGCAAGTTTTAGCAGAATTTTGGAAGTTTTCCATTCATTTCAATGGGACAAAAAATTGCATAAAAAGCTTAATATTTTAAAAAGTATAACAGCAAAAAATACCAAAAGATATAGCGCACATTAGCAGAAATAGCAGAATAGTTTAAAATTTGAACGGTGAAAATCGGCTGAAAATTGTGGAAGTAGATCCACGACGAAAAACGTACGGAAGCAACTTGAAGAATAATAATAATAATAATAAAGAATAAAGAGAAACAGGAACTCAATAGTGTGGATGCTTAAAGCATCCACACAATAATAAAGAATAAAGAGAAACAGGAACTCAATAGTGTGGATGCCTCCAGCATCCACACAATTATAGATTCAACTCCACAGTTTAAAGTGGTTCTTCTTGGACCTGCAATAAAGACTTATATAATACCAATTTGTTTGAACATCTGAATGCATCTGGATGCAACATCACTATTAATAATGAAATGGTAATGATGATTATAAAAATAGCAGCAAATAATAGCAGTAAAATATTTCTCCTCTTGACAAGACATACTCACAAAACCCACTAATTAATGATGTCCTGGCTAAAAATGTTTTACAAGTGGCCATAGACTGATACAGTGTTAGTGAGTTGCTATGTATATATATATAGGAGAAAAGATCAAACAACAGGAGGGAATGTTGAAAGATTTTATTATGTTTATGTTTAGAAGTACATTTCATTTAAGGTTTTCTAGATGTGTTTGCTCTTTTTTACTAGAGAAGTTACGTTGTGCAAGCTCTGCAGGAAGCCTGCACAGTTGTATGTTATCTCTTCCTGCATGTTTCTGAGACGCAAACATGCTTGAGTATAAATAAAGGCTGACAACTGCTCCAGGGTGTGTGAGTCTCCCTCGAGCTCTCACCCGTGTGCACGTTAATTTGTAAAACCTGTCTGAGTGTCATTTGTTCCAATCTGAGTTGCATTACAGGAAAGCTCCTCACACTAACCTTATGAATAAAATAAAGTTCAACATCAGTAACATCACAGCACCCGCGCAGCTGTATAGAAACTCCGTCATGTTAGCTAGTACGCAGTACGAGTTATTGTAACTGACTGTAAAAAGTCAGCACAACGAAAATAAACTCCACCTAAACTTGGTTTATATCTGACCCAGATAGACTGCAGGTCATAACTTCTTACCTGAAGTTCAGCTCACCTGACACTCGGACCGGCGGCTGCCTGGGTCTCTCCTCCTCCTGCCTCCCCTTTTCCTCATCCACCTGCTGGCCTCCACCACTTACTAATGTTACTGAATCTATGGAAGCTCCGCCATAGCCACCACCAAACAACTGAGTTATTTTTACACATCTGCCAGCATCTGGCCAATCCACCACCTGTCATTGTTTATACTGTTACGAAAAAAAAAACAACAACAACAAAAAAAACATCGGCACATCAAAATGAAAAATCACCATCGGCCCACCGAGTCCAGCTATGGCTGCATATGTGTTTAGTAATAATTTATTTTTGTAGAGGGCTAGCAAAACAACCGTTTTCGAGGGCATTGCCATATTGGAATCCCGACTTCTCAGACGAGGCTAACCAGAATGCCATTTACTTGAGTGTGACATTATTCCCAGGTCCGTGTTCCAATTTCCGAGGTAAGTCGAACGCAACACACGAAGTAACGAATACCGACCCTATCTTAATCCCAGTAACGATTAGCACGTTCCTGATTTTGGCATAATGACTAGTTACCGTGCTCGTTACCACAGTAATAACGTAGTTACTGTAACAGGTTACTTAATAACGCGTTAGTCCCTACGCTGATTACAAATGATCTTCTTATGGCCTCTGACAGTGGACTCATCTCTGTGCTTGTCCTGCTAGACCTCAGTGCAGCGTTCGATACTGTCGACCATAATATCCTATTAGAGCGATTAGAACATGCTGTAGGTATTACAGGTACTGCGCTGCAGTGGTTTGTATCATATCTATCTAATAGACTCAAACTTGTTCATGTAAATGGAGAGTCCTCTTTACACGCTAAGGCCAATTATGGTGTTCCACAGGGTTCAGTGCTAGGACCAATTCTGTTTACATTATACATGCTTCCCTTAGGCAGCATCATCAGAAGACATAGCATAAATTTTCACTGCTATGCTGATGACATCCAACTCCATCTATCCATGAAGCCAGGTATCACACACCAATTAGTTAAACTGCAGGAATGTCTTAAAGACATAAAGACCTGGATGGCCGCTAACTTTCTGCTTCTTAATTCAGATCAAACTGAGGTTATTGTACTCGGCCCTGAAAACCTTAGAAATATGGTATCTAAGCAGATTCTTACTCTGGATGGCATTACCTTGGCCTCCAGTAACACTGTGAGGAACCTTGGAGTCATTTTTGACCAGGACATGTCCTTCAATGCACATATTAAACAAATATGTAAGACTGCTTTCTTCCATTTGTGCAACATCTCTAAAATTAGAAACATCCTGTCTCAGAGTGATGCTGAAAAACGAGTTCATGCATTTATTACTTCCAGGCTGGACTACTGTAATTCATTATTATCAGGATGTCCTAAAAACTCCCTGAAAAGTCTTCAGTTGATCCAAAATGCTGCAGCAAGAGTCCTGACAGGGACTAGAAAGAGAGAGCAGATTTCTCCTGTTTTGGCTTCCCTTCATTGGCTTCCTGTTAAATCCAGAATTCAAAATCCTGCTCCTCACATACAAGGTCTTAAATAATCAGGCCCCAACTTATCTTAATGACCTTGTAGTACCATATCACCCTATTAGAGCACTTCGCTCTCACACTGCAGGCCTACTTGTTGTTCCTAGAGTATTTAAAAGTAGAATGGGAGGCAGAGCCTTCAGTTTTCAGGCCCCTCTTCTGTGGAACCAGCTTCCAGTTTGGATTCAGGAGACAGACACTATCTCTACTTTCAAGATTAGGCTTCAAACTTTCCTTTTTGCTAAAGCATATAGTTAGGGCTGGACCAGGTGACCCTGAATCCTCCCTTAGTTATGCTGCAATAGGCGTAGGCTGCCGGGGATTCCCATGATGCATTGAATTTTTCCTTTCCAGTCACCTTTCTCACTCACTATGTGTTAACAGACCTCTCTGCATTGAATCATATCTGTTATTAATCTCTGTCTCTCTTCCACAGCATGTCTTTATCCTGTTTTCCTTCTCTCACCTCAACCGGTCGCAGGAGATGGCCCCGCCCCTCCCTGAGCCTGGTTCTGCCGGAGGTTTCTTCCTGTTAACCCTTTAAGACCTACCATAGAACCAAGTCCGCCAGAGCTTATATTATATTTTTACATGCTGTAGTGCCAATTTTGGGAGCATTTCAAGTTGCTATACATCAATACAATCATTATAGCCCACATTTTAATAATATGTATGCATTAAGTGGATTGTAATTACATAAATTGCAAAAAAGTGCAATAAACTACAAAAAAATTGAAAATCATTTTTGTTTTTTTAACATACATTTCTAGTTAGAGAAATTTAAGAGGCTTATCCCTCAAAACTGTAAATACAAAAAAGTTGCACAAAATAGTTTCCCACCACAGGAAATTTATTTTGAGTGTCTTCATAGTTTTATTTTTGAAATACACCAATTTTTATATACTGCAGAAAAAACGAAAATAAATATTATAATGCAAATTTGCAAAAAAGCAGCATATGCATCAAAATAAACTATTTCCAGCAGTGCAATTTGAGTTCTAAGCATCCCAGAAACGACACAGAAAGTCATAAAGTCAAAGATAACTTTTAAAAACACCAGTATAGGCTCATGAGGTCCTGATAGTAAAAAAACTACATTTCCGCGAAATGACGTCACTTCCGGTTTCTGGCAGGTAATGGCGGACATGCGAAAGTTCGCGCTGACGTCTATTCCAACGTAGGAAGTGTTTTGCGAACAGCTGATCGGATCGGCAAAGCGTGTTTCTGGAATATTATGTTTTTGTTGCTGCAAGCGCTTTTTATGCAGTTTTTGCAAAGCTATATGTGGAAGGAAACCGTGACCTAGGACAAGCTAATGGCACAAGGTGTAAGTACAACTCCTCCGGTCTCATATGCAAAAAAAATTATTGCTCTAGCTTACGTGGTTGCAGTGCTACCGGGATTTAAAAATAGTTACGCAAAACGGAGCGTGCCCGCTCCGACCGGTTTTAAAGGGTTAAAAGGGAGTTTTTCCTTCCCACTGTCGCCAAAGTGCTTGCTCATAGGGGGTCATATGATTGTTGGGTTTTTCTCTGTATGTGTTATTGTAGGGTCTACTGTACAATATAAAGTGCCTTGAGGCGACTGCTGCTTTGATTTGGTGCTGTATAAATAAAATTGAATTGAAATGTCTTTGTGCGATGCAGAAAAGGTCAACGGATGGTCTCTACATGAATGGTTCCCAGATTGAAGCATGGAGCAGGAGGTGTGATGGTGTGGGGGGGCTTTACTGGTGACACTGTTGGGGATTTATTCAGAATTAAAGGAACACTGAACTTGCATGGCCACCACAGCATCCTGCAGCAACATGCCATCCAGTCTGGTTTTCGTTTTGTTGGTCCATCATTTTCACCCCAAACACAACATGGTTAATAATAGTGCATGTGTTGTCTATATATTCTAAGTGTTGTTTAACACCTTCATCTTTAAATAAATATCAATATAAAGATAGGTTTTGCTGTCTGTTGCCTGTATGAGTTGCAAGTTCAGTTAAACATAATTGTTGAAAAGAAGCTACCATGTATTTCATGAAAAGGCTCCAGATTTCTGCTGTCTTCAGTTTTTTCTAACAGTTGTTTTCATTTATTCACTCAGAGTTATTTACCTGTGCTGTTGAGCAAGTCTTGTTGTATGAACAAAGTCAAATGAATCAATCCAAAAGTTCTGTAAAGAGAAGGCTGATCTGTGTTAATCTTTAACAGAAATGCCAGCGAACTGTCTTTAACCTTGCTGAAAAAAAACACAGAGTTTCTGGAAACTGCACTAAATAAGATGTTAATGGTAAGCATAAGCCTCCATTGATTGACTGCTTCTTTCATTCTTTTCATTCGTTGTATTTTATACGGTGTTATGAGGTGTTCTCAAAATTTCAGTTCATTCTGCTCTTTGTTTTTATCCGTATGTACAAGTCAAACATCTACAGTGGCAGACACACTGAACATTTTGATAAAGTTTTCAGTAACAGGTGACAGTGCGGTAATAAGGCAGAAACGAGAATGGGAAGATATAGAAATATCAAGTTCTGTGCATTAGAGTTTCCTAACATTAAAATGATTTAAACCTCAAAATAAATAAATAATTAATCATTGTAGATGTTCCAACATTTCAGGATCGGATTACAACATTATAATATCGGAATTGATTTTATGCTTGTCTCCAGCATTTGTCTTTGTTAATTTTTGGTTTCCTGTTATGTGGAACCAAGTTTGGTAGTTTCTGTGCAGAGAATCCAGCCTGACAAATACAGCTTTAATTCTATGTTAATAACGCATTCAAGCAAAATCCATAAAGTCTGATGATTACTTAGAAAAAAGTGAATTAATTTCTGTGTAATCAAAAACAACCAGGACTGCAAAATGCTAAAACTGCTACGACTTTGAAGTAAGTATAGAAAAATTCTAATTCCCTGATGTTTCTGTTCTACTGGCAGCAGGTTTTAAAAGTCCTACCAAAACATTACTGTGCTATTATTTTGTGGTTTTGCGCTGTGGCCGCCTGCTACCTACCTGCGGTAACACCATTGCTGGTGCAGGATGTTACTTACTTGAATATTACATTGTTAATAAAGTGATAGTAACTTGCTATTTCCATATGTTTACCTTCTTGTTTCCACCCACTATTGCAACATTACTACTGAGCTGTAATAGAGCGCAACCAAGTTTCCTCAAGGTGTACTGGTATATTTTTCTGCCACCTTCAATGTAGGTGCAGACATTTTGCATATTTCGAGGGGAGTATGGCCATCATAGTAAAACTGTAAGCTACTGTATTGGCAAATAATGTTTGAGTGATTCAGTGAAGCACAGTAATGTAAGCTGGCAGTAGATTAACAGGAAATAGTTGGGAAAATGAGTCTGCTAAAGTATGATAAAGGTAAACAATAATAACTCCCTTTAGATTTCAGATACTGTAACTGCATTATTTCATTAAAAAATCTAATTGTTCCACTCTGGAGGTGGCCTAGCTGAGAGGCAGTGGGCAGGAGTGGGTATACTTGTATCCCCCTGGTTCTCTGCCTGTATGTTGGGATTTTACACCAGTGGATGCTTCCTGTGCCTTCAGGTTCGAATACCTTCAGGACAAGTTATCATTCTACCCATGTAACACTGGACTAGCTCTTTATTCTCTTGAGGATATTCAAGGGGTGGGAGTTTTCCCAACCATGTGTTTTGTGGACTTAGAGAAGGGCGGTGCTTTGAGATTATGAGGTGTCTGGCTTGTTGTTGCAGGCCATGGCGAGTGCCTAGTTTGTATTGTCAGCAGTAAACCGGACTTGCTTCTGTCTCTGCTACAGCTTGTCACAATTCTGGTCATAATTCTTATGGACAGAATATTTAGATGTTGCACGGTGGTGGAGGATGTACGCTTTGTCGGCCTCAGTATTTCATCTTTGCTTTTCTTAAATGATGGAGTTTTGTTGGCTTGATCGGGTGATGACCTCCAGCTGGCACTGGAGCAGTTTGCCGTCAAGTGTGAAGAAACAGAAATGAGAATCAGCACCATGGTTCTCAGAAGGAAAAGGGTGGGGTAGCTAACTCAGGCCTGGGTCTCAAGGTGTTGTTTATGAGTGAGAGGAGCGTGGAGCATAAAAGCAAAGCTGTCAATTTACCAGTCAATCTATGGTCCTATTGTCACAAGGTCCCACGAATGAATGATGTTGCGGATAAAAACAACAGCACTGAGTTTCCTTTAAAGGATGTCTGGGATCTCACTTAAGGATAGGGTGGGGAGCTTTGACATTCAAAGCAGCACCGTTGCTCCTCCAAATTGAAAACAGCCAGCTGAGGTGGTACAGGCATCTGACTAGGATGACTACTGGAAACCTCCTAGGTGAGCTGTTTGAATCTCATGCTGGGAGGAGGCTACAGGGCAGGCCCAGGAGTTGCCGGAGAGATTGTAATTTTTGCCTGGTTTGGGAACAAGTCAGTCTATCTCGGATAAGCTGGAAGAGGTGGCTGGGGTAAGGGGAGTGTGTACTTCTCTACTCAGACTGCTGCCCCTGTACAGGTGGTAGATGAAAGCTTTAATTAGATGACTTCTTTTTACCAAAGGTTGAGGAATTATGATTTACAGTACAAATAGATGCTTCCTGTAATGAAAAACTTTAACTGGAACTCATTTTGTATTATTTCTTTGATTTCCAATCCACAGACTCTAAATATGCATTTCTGTAGCTGTGCACTCATTGCACTGTTGCTCGCTGTAGCCTCGGCAGACCACCATCTCCACCATAACCGTGGTTCTGAAGACCATATGAGCTGCCACAAGCTCTCTGCTCCTAATGCCGCCTTTGCCTTTGCCTTCTACAAACGTCTGAATGCGAGGACTGCTGCTGGAAACAACATTTTCTTCTCACCACTGGGCATCTCCACTGCCCTGTCCGTACTGTCTACTGGGGCCTGTGGTGAAACCCACAGCCAGCTGTTCTCCAGCCTGGGCTACAGCACCTTAAACCAGACTCAGGTCAATGAAGCCTACCA
The DNA here is from genome assembly GCF_013358895.1 of Oreochromis aureus. Taxonomy (NCBI): domain Eukaryota; kingdom Metazoa; phylum Chordata; class Actinopteri; order Cichliformes; family Cichlidae; genus Oreochromis; species Oreochromis aureus. Next base: position 1,323,005 of record NC_052956.1, read on the forward strand.
ACATCTTTTCCACATGCTTGGAGAAAGCCAGGAGAACCAAAAGCTGGATGTTGGCAATACTGTTGCAGTGCACTCTGGTTTCAGTCCTCTGGAGAGGTTTCTGAATGATGTCAAGCAGCATTACTCTGGTGAAGTCTTGCAAATCAACTTTACTAACCCTGCTGAGGCAGCAGATAAAATCAACAGACACATTGCAGATAAAACACAGGACAAGATCAAAGATATGGTGAACGATGTTGACCGTGAAACGATGATGATGCTCATTAACTATGTCTATTTTAAAGGTAAGAAGCCTGATCAAGTCTATTGTTAGGCTACACTAGACAAACATGAATATCACATATATTTAAATAAAAAAGGTCAGCTGATGATTGAAACATACTTTCAACAAGTAGTATGATTCATGCTGACACATCCCAATATTGTCATCACCACTTTCCACTGTGTCGTGCAGGATACTGGAAGAAACCATTTAATAGTGAAATGACACATAAGGCGGACTTCCATGTTGACGGCAGTATCAAAGTTCAGGTTGACATGATGATGAGGACGGGATACTACCACTTTGTTGAGGACAGAGAGAACCACACCAGCATCATCGTGCTGCCATACAAGAGTCACACCTCCATGATGATTGTCCTTCCTCATGAAGGCTGGATGAGGAGTGTAGAGGAAAACATGAACAAGGACCATATAAGAAACTGGCAAAACTCAGCATCTGTGATGTAAGACTTATTGCATTATGTCTGAATATTCTTTCTTGGTAGTAGATGAAGTGTGTTACCCATTTCTGTGTCTCATAAAACTTCTGCTTTAAGCTTTGCTATTACGAGACCCAAAGTTTATTTACACTGAGAATCAGATGCAAGTGCAATGCACTAAAGGTATAGAGTTTATTTGTGACCATTGGAAGGCTGTACACTTCTCTCCCTTAACGGTCGTCATCTTGGCTATGCAATACAATAATTTTCTAAATTTCCATAATCAGTCTTGGCAGTATTTCCAGTGTTACAAGCTAGCTAAAAGGGGCAGCTATGACACCGGACACCTGCTGCTCTCTGGCAGCAGCACCATGCCCTCCCATATTTTAAATGCACTTTAGAAAAACAGGCAGCAACACTACACTGAGCGGGAGGAGGGAGGTATGGGGTCTTCACACGCCCACATTCTCTGTTAGCCATCGGGGTGGAGGAGCTGAACAGAGGTGTTGGCCGTCCAACTGGGGTCTGGGATGCGGGGCCTCTCTGCTGCCGCAGGGCAGGGCGCGGTCTGCTTGTCTCCACCCCGGGGGAAAGGGTAACATCTCCTGGGACTAGGTGCAGTTTCCTCCTCTGCGGGCGAGGGTACCTGGACCTGGGGTATAGACTATGTTTGGGGAGTGTGATTGTGTGTACAGTGTCCATTTGTGTCTGTCTCCACGTTGGGTGAGTGCCGAGTGTTTGTATATGTGTGCATGAGGGAGGGAATGCAAGTTTGTGTCTGTGTGTGCCTGTTTGTCTGTCTATACATCAGGTCGGGTCTCAGACTCCACCCCTCTGGGAACATCTCAGGCCCTCCAAAGAATGGAGGCCTATCTCCCTTCACCACACTCCCTGCCGGTGGCTGATGGCCTCAGCCGTAGGTGCGTTGGTGGATCTTGTTTCTTGGGGTGCTCGGGTATGTACTGGCTCACTCCCAGTGGCTGCATGGTGGGGCCTGCTGCCCATGGCTCAGTCGGGCCCTTTCCGGGGGGTGGGGGGCCTTCAGACCTCTGGCCTCTGGGCCTGGGGCTCGGTTCACTCTGGCAAAGCTGGCTGCCGGCAGAGCCCGGGGGCATGCCACTGCAGCCTCCTCTGGCTTCTGCTCTGTGGCTGCTGGGTGACCCCTCATCTGGGGCTCTCCTCAGCTCTTCCCAGGAAGGTGGCATGGATGTCCCTCCGGTGGTCCTCCTTGGGCTCTCGCACTCTGGGGGCCTCTGGATGTCTAGGGCCTGGATCTCCTCCATGCCTGCTTCATGCCCTGGGGGACAGGGCTATGGCTCCCCACACCCTCTAGCAAACAGGTGTCGAACTCCAGGCCTTGAGGGCCGGTGTCCTGCATGGTTTAGATGTGTCCTTGATCCAGCACAGCTGATTTAAAAGGCTAAATGACCTCCTCAACATGTGTTGAAGTTCTCCAGAGGCCTGGTAATGAACTAATCATTTGATTCAGGTGTGTTGACCTAGGGTGAGATCTCAAACCTGCAGGACACCGGCCCTCGAGGCCTGGAGTTCGACACCCCTGCTCTAGCAGATCGTTACGTGGAGAAACCTTTTGAATACAATATGCCTGTGAAGGTTCTCAGTCATCCAGGTAATTGTAGTCTAAGGAGACCCTTAGCCTTTTGAATACAAGCGTGCTGATCCACACAGGTGTACACACGGGTGTTCACAGACACAAACTACACCTTTCTTGGCTGCTACCTCATAGGACATTGTGCGCTGTCAGTCCTGCATGCTGCACAACACAATTCAACATTTAGTATTTACTGTTATTTATACTTAGCTAGATTAATGCGATGGTGCTGTGTTTATTATGTTGCGCTCTGTTTTTGCTTGTTTTCTCTTTTTTTTTCTCTCAACAGGTGATCCGGGAGATTCTTTTCTTTTTAAGTGTCCTTCCTCACTGTCCCTCTTCCCCTCTGCTTTTCTTTTCCTTCATCTTTCTTTCTCCCTTTCCTATCCCCCAGCCATGTCTGTCCCGTCTGTAACAACTGAAAAAAAAAAAAAAAAAAAAAAATAGTAACCATAAAGGTCGATCAAATGGACCAACACAGCAAGGCCATGATGGTCCATATGGTAAAGAAAAATCCGTTAGATATCTTTGTTGGGTTTCAGACAATTCTGACGGCTAAAGAACCAAACAGGCAAAATGGGCAGCTATGTATCAGGTTTTGATGTTACATGTGTTGTGCCATTGTTTATGTAGGTTAAAAAGTAATTCCCATTGTATGTAGAATAATCTAATGTGATCAGATGCACAACAAGCTAGAAACATTTGCAGATGTGGCGACTTGTGGGACTGTGGAGTCAAAATGATCATTTTGCCATAGTAGAACAACTTTCTGTGTTTGATTAGTATAAATCTGCACACTGTGTAAGTTCAACACTATATAGATATTACGTGTACTAACAGAACCCAAACTGAGGAAAAGTGTGTTCTTTGCAGAATATGTTTTGTATGATGAGGTAACACTGAAATATGTCAATATTGCATGAATAAATGTGAAAGTATTCCGGATGGGAAAGCAGGGCTGGGCTCGGGTCATGTTTGGGCAGAAGAAATGCTGACCTGGACTGGGGATATTTTTGGGTTATGGAAAGAGCACTTTGAGGAACTCTGAGTCTGAAGACCCGAGGGTTCCCTATATCGCCTGTGCATTAAAAAAAAAAAACAGTTATAGCTTTATTACACTGCTGGAAAGGAGGTTCTTGGCAATCATTGAACCTTCAACCAGATTGTTACCCTTTGCAGGACTTCTGGGGGTATCATGGCAGGCTGATCCTCCAGTATATATGTGTTCCGTAGACTTGGACAAGTGACTGAAGAGACGTATTTGTATTTTTTGTGGACAATGTGATACTGTTGGCTTCATCAGAGTGTCACCTTCATCATGCACTGGAGTGGTTTGCACCCAAATGAAATGCACCCTCTGGTTTGGGAGGCTGCGTCTGTCACAATTTGCCAGTGTAGTTGACAGGATGTGCATCCAAATGTAGGACTCATGAGAAGGAAAGGAAATGCAAAGGAGAGACTTAAAGAACTCTTTGAGTGGTGTTGAGTGGAGCAACTCTGGGAGCTGGCCAAGCAACCAGCAGAAGAGGGTAGCCAGGTCAGGGGGCTGGCTGGGAAACCACCGGCAGAGACAAATCAACCCTGGTGGCTGAGATGAATCTGGATGATAGGGATGGAGGGTCTGACAGGAGACCACTGAAGGCTTTGTCCTTTGGAGGCTGAGGGTGGCTGCAAAGACCCTCTGGTAGCACCGCCAGAGATCAACGAAGGTATAGAAGACCTTCTGGTGGCTGTTACAGGCCGATGATCATGTAGAGAATTTAGGTGGCTTGGCAGCAAACCGATGTCAGTGGTGAAGACCCTCAGTGTGGCTAATGGTAAGGGTGATGGGACACCTCTCAATTGAGAGCTGAACCAAAATGAGACAGGTCTTTGGCTGATAAACACCCTGCTATCGCCAAGAGAATCCGGAGCAAGGAAAACACAATACCAAATAGTAAGGACGCGTACATAAAGCACATGGGACCAGAGACTGGCAAAATAAAAAAGGAAGAAACCAACCTACAGTGAGGGAGACCTAACAGCTGCACACAGGAAACACAGGGGAGGCAGCACAAGCTGATATAAGGATTAGAATAAACACAATTACAAAGCACTGAAAACAGAACCTAGAAGCAAAGCCCATTTCTTACAAAAGCAATAAAGAAATATAAAGCTCAAAACACTAAGTCAATGGCCCAGAAACAATTACAGCTTCAAGCAAGAGAGTTAAAGTATCTTGCAAGTTGGACTGGCGGATTGGCGTGGCATCAGCAGGAATGTGGGTGTTGTTCCAGACTGTTGCAGTGAAGATTGAGCTGAGCCAGTTAGAAAAAAATGGAACCACTAGCAGTTTAACTGTATAATTATGGTTTCTCTGTTTCTCAGGTATGTGGAACTTTATATGCCAAAATTTTCCATTGCCACTAATGCCTCCTTGAGGAATATATTGCAAGAAATGGGCATCACAAGTGCTTTTGAAAACATCGCTGATTTCTCTGCTGTGTCTAACAAGTTTCCACTTAAAATATCAAAGGTGGGCAAAGTTTCTTTTTTACTTCTTATTAGAGAACAGGACTAGAGCATGCCTACTCTTTTAGTTAAACTGAATTCTGTGTTAGAAATTAGTTTTGATCTGCCCGCTTTCTTATTTCTTTCCACAGGCGTCCCATAAGGCCACGATCAGTGTCACCGAGATGGGGACAGAGGCAGCAGCAATCACCATTTCTGAATGGATCCCACTGACTACACCAACACCCGTCAGAATTGACAGGCCCTTCTTAGTTTTCATTTTAGAAAACTCGACTGGAAGCATCCTCTTCATGGGCAGGATCAACAAACCAACAGCTTCATAACTGCACATAGTTGTGAGATGATATGTTTGATCACAGTTGTCATCATAAGGATCCTTTCATGATATAAAAGACTGATATTTGTCAGTCTGCACACACTAATTTATGTGGTCTACAAAAGTAATATTGAGGACAATTTGCTCAGGTAAAAAAGAAGAAATCTTAAGACTACCATTGTTTTTAAATAAAAATATTGATACTAAATAAATGAGAAATTTGCTGTGGTTTGTTTCTGAGACGTGGCTCATAGGGCAAGAAAACTAGTTACTAAATCCCAGGCTTACAAAGACACTCTGGGATTTACAGAAGCCACTCGCTCCATTTGGGGGTTACTGTCCCGACTGCTCCAATTACCAGGAAGATCTCTGTTTAATTCTCCCTCCAAAGGGAGAAGGTTAATATCTAACCCCGCTCACTGACATTACATCCCGAGTAGCATTTCAACAGATTCTAATAAATATTCAGAATATTCTCATCTCTCGTCCACTTGTGAATTCTGGTTCCAGTCACCCACTTCTCATCAGTGTGTCCTGACACGACCTTGTTAATCTTTGTGACATCCGAGGAAGCATGAGCACAAGAGTTCAGTAGCACAACTCTTATCTCAGGTAGATACTCTCTAAAAGTGAATACACACTTAACCCTGTAATGCCAACACACCTGTATATCATCAGTGTGATTCTTTCGCCCTCAATCTGAATAAGTTGTACATTTTTAAGGAAAAAATGTATCAAAAATGTTAAAAATCAAGATCCATATTTGAAAACTGATATTTAATTGCACTCTCTTTTTTTAAAAAACTGTCAGAAGGTTCAATAAACATGTATTTTTTAAACAAATTGAATATTCTTGCAGTTATTTCATGTTTCCAGCTTTACAAGGTTAAACAAGGAAGGGAAACTGCTCAGGTGGATATTAACCCAAATTCTACAATCAAATAAATTTAAATCATTTTAGGTTTTGAGTTAACTGCTAGGCAGTTTTTAATGAAACCTATTAAAACAAGTTAAAGACTCATCTGGGTGTCCTTTTGACCTTCCATCTTTTCCTGATATTATTTTGAAATGTGAGAGAAATGGTAAAAGTAGAGTTTAAAAATAGAGAGATTAACTGTTGTGTGTCCACATCGTGCAAGTGTTGACAACATACTAGAGATGGCACGATACCACTTTTTTATATCCGATACCGATATCATAGATTTGGATATCTGCCGATACCGATATGAATCCGATATAGTGTGTTTTTTAATCAATAAAACTGTTTTTTTAATATCTTGCTGCATTTTGTATAAGTTCATACTCAAGTTTAAATAAACAACAACACTAAAGCTATTCTGTTATACCTGTATGTAAAAAATACACTGCACCCAAAATATTTCATAGTTCAGCAACACTGATCAATCTAATAAACTTAAACCTGCTCCATCCTCCCTATTCTGGTATTTTAAAGAGTACTTAGCAGAAATATTAAGCAACCTAACTAATAGGGTTGCAAACTCCCCCCCCCCCAAAAATAGGGAACCACCCCCCACCCTCCACCTCATGATGCTTAATCGATGCAATCAACTTAAATTTGATGCAGTGTGAAAAAAAAATGCACAGAAATAAATTATTTTTCAAGAATAATTAAATAGATTCAACATCTTTCTTCAACAGAATTGCAGAATTCACAGATGGTACCTTCCCAAAGGAAAAAGTACTATAGCTTACTAGGGTATATTAGACTTAACAGTTACTATATACAGTAATGGACTTTTATACATTTTACATCAGATTAAAACTTTGGGTGTAAGATTCAGATAATTATTTATTAAAAGCTAGACATTTTAAATGAGAATAAGAAAGAAAAGTATGTCTTTGTGCCCCTTTTCCCTGTTCATGCCCTATCATTTTTGGCTACACTTTGCTAGATCCGCCCCTGCACAGTTACCAGCCGTCAGCTACGTAGAAAAGGATCCTGGTGTAGAAAGTAATATTAAATACATTCTAACAACAGCTTATCAAGCTTAAACGTGCTGCTGTTGTTCAGCCGCTGGTTTCCTCTTTCTGGTGCAAAGTGGGCCAAAAACAAAGAAGAGAGACGGACTCGTGACAGAAAAGCCGATCAGCTGATCATTGATCAGTTTCATGATTGAAGTAGCAGCAGGAGAGGGAGAGAGGCAGTCGCTCCATATATCGGTTGTAAAGCTTAACATGGGAACGCTTTATAAACATTCAGAGATGAACTTACACACTTGCTTTACTTCTCTCTGGGATAACTTCCTCGGAGATGAAATGCCGGATTGCTAGCCAGGCTACAAATACACACAGCTGCTCTATCACGTGAGCGCACTGCTCCAACGTGCTATGGTTATGAGCCGAGTTACGCCTGTCGCAAGTTTTGTGAGGTGCTTTTTGGATATTTAATGGATCGGATTACATTTTTTTATTTCTCGCAGATATCCGATCCAGTAATTTACATCAGTATCGGACCGATACCGATACGTAATATCGGATCGGTCCATCTCTACAGCATACATTACAAACAAGAATCCCCATATTAGCCAAAACATACGGTTACAGTTATGATTTTGTTTGTGAGAGTGTCTCATGACACGATGACATACGAGCATTTTTAAAAGAGACTTTTTCATTTGATTATATTTTATATGATGGATTATGCAGAAAAAATAGAATTGGGCTGAAAGGTGTATTGAAAGGTCTAACTCAGGGGTCCCCAATCCCAGTCCACGAGGGCCGGTGTCCCTGCAGGTTTTAGCTCTCACCCTGGGTCAACACACCTGAATCACATGATTAGTTCATTACCAGGCCTCTGGAGAACTTCAAGACATGTTGAGGAGGTAATTTATCCATTTAAATCAGCTGTGATGGATCAAGGACACGTCTAAAACCTGCAGGGACACCGGCCCTCGTGGACTGAGATTGGGGACCCCTGGTACCTAATTCCTAATTACCATTCATACACGCCCTATTTTCTATGCTTAAGAGCTTTCTAGCTAACATTCACACAGGACATCCAGAGTCAGGAGAACCATGATTCTGGATGCATCAGAGAGCAACTTTGGGTTAGTATCTTTGCCAAGGATATTTATGCTGACTGGAGCAGCCAGGGATCGATCACCAAACTTCCAATTAGTATCCAATGATGACCTGCTCTAACTTCTGATCTACAGCTACCCCAGAAGCCCCCTAAAAAGAACATGCAACAGTCTCTTTGCTTCTCATGCTGACTTTCTTTTTAAATTCTTCTTAGGGAATAATGCTAGAACATTCCCACTCCTTTACTTTTGCTGGATTCTAAGACACTAAAAGAGACTAACAGTGGAGTTAGAAAATAGCCCCAGTCTGCCCCCCTTAGTGTCACTGAGACGGGAAGAGATTCAGCAGCCATCACATCTCCAAAGCTTGGCTCAGCCTCCCACCATCAGTCAGAAGTGACGGGCCCTCCTTGGCTTTCATTTTTGAAAACTCTGCTGGGAGCTTCTCTTCATGGGCAATATCACCAACCTGACAGTTACATAACAACACATGCTTGTGAGATGATGCTACTGTAATGATGGTTGTCATTTTGAGGATCACAATTGAAAACATTATTTACATTATAGAAATATTTGTAACGGCTATCAGTCATCATAGAAGAATTTTTATAGCTGACAAAATGACTATTAAGAACATTTTGTTTTAGTTACATAATAATGCTGTAGAACATGAAATAAAACATGTTGTTTATGCATTAAACTCATGGAAGCATGATTCCAGCATTTTTCTAAATCAACTAACAAATAAAGAAATGCCAGGTTAACAGATTAGATGGATTCAAACTTTTGGGAATTAACTGGTGACTAAGTCCCAGAGGTTTCAAAGGGTTGTAACAAATTCTGATGGGACAGTACGTGTCCCTCACGGCCATCAGCCTCAAACAGCTCTTTGCTCTTTGACCCATCAGTGGAAAAGTTGCAGCAGAGTGTTTACACATTGAGTACACATACACTTTGTCTCCCTTGTTGGCGCTGACATACAATCACTGCTGTTATGAAAGTTGGCAGAACGTTTCCCAATCAAAAAGCTGACTGGGCAGAAAGTCCCAATACGTGCAGTCCACCAGTTTAAATTTGATCAGGGCTTCACTGTATCATAAATTCTTGAAATATTTGTGGCCTATGTGAATGTGCACACAGATAGTAAAACTACGACTAATTTCCAGGAGTGGAAATTCATAGAAGCTCCATCCCACTGGGACAGGCAAACACTGCACACTTAGCCAGACTCTTTGGATGAGTTGATCAAGTGTGACTGTAAATGCAATAATCCTGTCTGCTTGTCAAAACCAGCAAACAGGATTAATTAGTATGTTGAACTGTAAAGAAACTGGTGGAATACAAATGCTCGGGTAACTGGGTTGGCTGGGTAGAGATGGTTGTCCTCAGTTTAAAGGTTTATGCTTCATTTTGGTTACGTGCTCAATGAGGTTAAAGAAGCATAAAATTAAGCCTGTTTTATTCATTTTAAAAAGTTTGGTTCACAGCAAACGATGTTGGTATTTTAGGTTATTACAATGGTAATGCTAAAGTAAGAAAGATTTTCTGGAAAACCAAGGTAGTGTTCGTTTGTTTTTTTAAAGCCCATTGAATCTGAGAGCTGGGTACAGGGGTACGCAAATCTGTGACACCTTATTATAATGGTGTTAACCTATATACACTTTAACAGCTATGGAACAAAAGTCCAAAACTAGACTTTCTGAACACTTTCATGTTCGTCATGGAAGAAAAACTGCGGTCGGAGAAATGTTGAAGGATTATTGGAGGGTAACGTGAGGAAGCCAGACAAACTCAAGATTGTGAAGATAATTCTGATTGAAGATGATGATGCCATGCTCTGCTCTCTGACATAAATGGTTAAACAGGCAAATTGCTCTTAGTGCATATGTGATTTGTGTTCTGGTTTTTCACTGTATTTTTTACTCTATTTTATTTTGACCAATGTTTCTAAGAACTACATTTGGGCGTGCATTAATAGTTTGTCACAATACACCCAGGTAGAATCCCAGACAGACCCATAGATTAGAGTAAATCCTCCTGGCAGGCTCCAAGAAAGCTCCTGTAGACAGAAGACTAAACCATGAATGAAATTATCTGCACTAATTGTACAATGTAGAACACAATAGTGTTGGCAAACGCTAAGAGGCTTACTACCACTCCCACAGCTTGTGCTTCGATGTGCTCTGGCTACAAGACCGCCAGTATTGCTATGGACTTAACAGATGGCTTTTGTGCATTTACAAAGGTGTAGGTGTCATCACTGTTAAACTCTGGTTTTTGCAGATATTTCATGTTAGGTTTGAAAAACAAAGTCAGGAAAGTAGTACACGTTCACTGCAAAGCATCCTTTGCTATTCAGTTAAACAGGCAAAGTCTGCTCTGTAGCACAAACACATTCGCTGTGGAAAACATCACAAGCCCAACATCATTTCTGAACCTCAGCAGAAAGACATCTTCATTAGTGTTGAGCTCCATGCTTCTCCCTCTTCTAGCGCTGAAAATCTCTCAGATCTCTCTGCTTTGGTTGTTATTCCTGCTTGAAGAAGATCAAATGCGTGATACACATGCAAATCAAGATATGATTTGACACATTGTGAAGTGGCCATCTATAATGCATTCGCCATCGGGGTTAGAGTGTGTGGGTCCTAATGGCAGTTATTTCAGTGTGCCGCTCTCACACAGCAGCTCATTTCTTGTAATGCAACAGGAGGAAGGAAAGCATGTCTCTTTGCAGTGAGACTGATAGACAGGGGCATGGGAAAGATGGTAAAAACATGAACTGATGAGATAACTGGGTGTTCTCAGGTTTTAGTCATCATGCTTAATAACACACCAATGTTCAGCACATGTATGCCACTCAGAAAAGATACTGCTGTGATCTAAAAAAGGGAACTGCTTAAAAAATTCTGTTTGTTGTCATGTCCTCCCAAACACAGACGAAAGACGTGGATGTGTAACCCATGAGCTGCTTTGCACGAGGACAGCGGCACATCCAGTTTGGACCGGTGGGCTGCCGAGCGGCGTCTCTGTACATCAGACGTCCTCTGCCAATCCCAGTGATGCTCGATCACGCGGAGATCCCTGGAGCTGCATTGAGTTTTTGTTGTATATATATTAGAGTGCATGCTGTTGATGAAAAGGGAAAGGCCACTGCCATCAGGAGTGCCTTTGCCATGGAGACTGAGCTTGGTTTGCAATAACATTTAGGTGAGTGGTACGTGTCTAACTATTCTTATCTGCAGTACATGCAATATCAGGACCCAGCGTGTCCCAGCAGCCCAGTGCACTGTATCAAGAATACCAATGTTGTTCTCTATATTAGGCAGGCAGCTATTTTCAACTATTTCAAAGAAACACTAATAGCAGAGCCGCCCAAGGCACGTGGACAACAACTAGAGCCCAAATTCCCGTTTTCTTCCTGACCCGTGTGCTACTGTAACATGTGGATTTTCCCAGCGTGGAACTATTCTCTAATATCTAATATAATATGGGATTAAATGTCTATGTCTAAATAGTAATAATATCAGAATGCAATGATATGCAAATCTAATCAGTAGCTTTAAAAGGTTAATTGGCAGCAGGTCAGTAATATGATTGGGTAAAAAAAGAGAGAAGGAGCGTTTCTCAGAGGTAAATTGCAAAGACTTTGGATATCACATCATATTCGTACGACATCATCAAAAGATACTGGATGCCTGTGATCTTCTGGTCATTGCCTATGGTTCAGATTTGATAGATTAGATTAGATGAAACTTTATTAATCCCTCGGGTGGGTTCCTCCGGGAAATTCAGTAGGAGGTAGAGCTGGCCATACTCTGACTGGAAGGTTGGTGGTTCACTTCCTGGCTGCTCTAGTCTGCATGCCAAAGTATCGTTGGGCAAAATAAAGAACCCAGAGTTGCTCTCTGTTACATTAATCCAAGTGTGAATGAGGCATGTTGTACCAAAGGCTCAACCAGCGTAGAGAAGTGCTACATAAGAACCAGTCTGTTTATTATTGTAGAGTCAAAGCAAGGCTAGCAGGAAGCCAATCAATTACACCATCAACCAACAGCTGATGGTGTAATTACTCTATACCTGAAACACTGTGTGATTAATGTTTATTTCTATGTCTATCACATCAACTAGACTTTTTTTAATGGGGAAATTGCCTTGTTACAGGAGCACGAGAAGCAGGAAGAAACAGTTAATGAGAGATATATTAGAAAAATACAAATAGTGTACAATAAGCCAGAATACTAAACTATGTACAGATGGTTTCTATATAGAGTAAAATACACGAACAATATGTACATATACCACAGTGAGAGTGATAATAACACACATGTATTTTTTAAACACCTTTATCCTGTGTGGGTATTAAACAGTCTGAGTGCTGTCAAGATGAAGGACCTACGTCATAAAAGGTCTTCAGTAATGTCCTGCACACCTCAAAAGACCTCAGCCTGTCCAGCAAATGGAGCATCAGTGTTATCTGTTATCACCTGGCAATTTGCACCAGTCCAAACTGTGGAGAAATTCGGTGGAGACCTATCGCACCGATATCGCACCGATAGGTCTCGGCTTTCTCCAGAAATCAACCAACATCTTGTTTTGATACGCTGGTGCTGATGTGCATGTTGTCGAGTTACACCAGATGACAGTGAGTGTGTGATAACCTTCCTATGCTCAAGATCGTTTCGCCTCAGGTCCACATCCAACGAAGCCCGTATCCTGCTCTGGAGGTGGCAGTTGGTGGTGTTATAACTGAACTCCGATGAGTAGAAGGTAAAGAGGAAGGAAGAGAGCACCATCATCTGATACCACCTCCTCAGACACAGTGCTGAAGCCTCATGTGGTCTGTTTTTGAGGAAAGCGATTTATGAGTTAAGACAAAAACATTTTTATTGCCTCTTTAAATTAAGCACAGTGTGCAGTATTTATTTAGAGAGGGAAAAGATCACCATGTGGAATAAATGACATTTTGGTGACTGTGTATGGCTGACAAAAGTAGCACACATCTGAAGCACAGGGAGTAAAGCTTGATGCCTGATAAGACATTTCCCTGATCGAGACAGCATCAAGGGATTTTATAGGTTTTCAATCATTACATAATAAGATTCAGGCTGTGAAGACTGTTGATTCGTGATGATTTAATCTCATTTACCAGGAATCTGGGGACCAGTGAAGAGAGATAAGAGGAAAAACTGTATTCTGCTTGCTCGAGGCAATGATTTGCATGCGTTCCTCTTGTTACAGTAACATTGATGCATGTGGAAACAACAGGCCAATTTAGGCAGCCTAGCAACAGCACTGCAAGTGAAAGCTACAGAAAGGCATTTGGCTGTCACTGTCACTGGCTGCTCGACTAGGAACAAATCTCCCAGTACTCCTCGTGATTTCCTGCCTTCTTTGGACTTTCAGTTATGGGTTTATTTTTGAACTTGCAATCATAAAGTCACTGATGTTCAGAGGTTACAGTTGATAATAGTATTACTCCATTATATTTCAGGTTAAACGTGAACACCTATGAAGCTCAACTTCAGAGTTGCCTTATTTATGTTACATGACTTTTCCTTAAAAGTCCCTCCCCTTTCCATGGTGTCTAGCTCTTCGAAATCTTGGTGAAAAGAAGAGATTGTGGATTTAAATCTGTCTATAGGGATGAAAGTGTTTTACTGAAAGCAATACTTCTGTTAAACCGCTGGAATTAGAGCTGGAAGTCTGCCCTTCAATCACATTTTGATTGTGTAATCGAGGCAAAACTACAACGAAAAAAGAAGGAAAAAAAAGTCATCGTCCACCAAAGTCCAGTTATATTAGGTCAGCTTAAAGATAGCAAAGTTAGACAGGATAAAAGGAACAGCAGTGCACTGATTAATTAAGCTTTTAAATGTGCAAACACACTAATGCTTCAACACATACCCATGTGTGCCTCAGAATATGATGAAATTGAAGGTCTCATGAAAAGACAGTGCTGTCTGTTTGCACAATTAAAGGCTGTCAATGAATCAGCGTGCTCCCATCCCCATCTGTGCATCCTATTTCTAATCAATCTATTAGAGTTCACTTGACCTTTGAGCTCACGCTGTGCAGATACTGCATGTGCACATATTCACAGATTCTCCATTTCAATCAGGGCGAATTTTCTTTTAAGCACCTCAGTTTATTGATTTTTTCAGGGTGAAAAACACAAAGAAAGCAGTGAGTGCTCACAACACAGAGCGTTATATGCGTACAAAACTTTATAAAGTGGATTTTTAGTGTACAGGCAGAAGCATTTAGACACTCATGAACAAACATTAGAGAAAAAACGTGAAAGGAAGAAAATCAAATGCTTCCTAGGACTCACAATTACACATAATCACACGTAGACACCAGTAGGTGGCACTGTTGTGTCATGGGAAAATAAGTGTGGGCCCCTTGCACCTTGCTATTGTTCACTGAACGCTTTACTCATTTGAGTTTGTAATTTAGACCAAAATTAAAGCGCAGCCGCTCCTCCATTCATTGGTCTACTTTACACATCAAAGTCAAATGAGTTGAATGCTTGGAAGGTCATGGAATGACTCACGCTCCTATCATCAGTTATCATCTGTGTGCTTTCTGTGCCACAGTCTCGGCCAGGGAAAACACATTAAAGGGAGGATCTGCACAAAACGAGAGAGGCTTTTAAAAAAAACTTGGACAGTGTAAACAGGCCCAGCAAGCAAACAAGAGCCAAAGCTTTAATCTGTCTCTGCAGAGGAAAAAAAGGCTGCGCGTCTATCACAGATTAGCGCCTAATTTCAGTTTGCAACAACACTAAAACTAGCTTGTTTATTCAGAGAAATATAAAGTCCAAGATCACAGCATGGATAGTTTAAAAAATTCTGTTTCAGGGTGTAGTTCTCACAAAAGAGGCACCCCGGACTCCTTCTTCACACAGATCTTTGGTATTGTTTGCCGCTGCCAGGACAGAGACACATCAACAACAAAACCCAGCGGTCCCCCAGTACACAAGAGTCACTCGCACAATCCACTGAGTATACAGCGCACAGCGGAGTGGCATCCACTTAACATGCCGAACGACTGGGTACAACCTCGTTAAATGTGCATCAAAGCCAACAAAGACGAGGCAGAGAAGCCAGGTTGACAGAAGGAGGCTGCTGCTGCATCAAAGACAAACAATGAGGAAACTGATCATGTGTATTATTTATGCTGCCTTCACGCACAAAGCCAGAGATGTACAGTGAGCAATCGAGCACCTTTTAATGTTGAGGCCTCTGTGGCAGAAAGGGGATAAACTCATGTTTGTATGCGCAGTGCACATGTTTGTGATGTCTTATTACAGTAAGCTATGCTGACAGTCCAAAGCACATCGCTCGCTAACTGTGCTGACCTATACCTCTGGGCTTACATGTGAAAACATGCACGTCTAGGAAGCCATCCCGAGTGGTGATGGCTGCCATTTAGACGCGTTTGAATTTGCTGTTGGGCGCCACGACCCTAAAATCGAAGCGCATCTTTGCAGTTGACAAATGGGATTAGAGGCAGCTTGTTTCAGTGGAGAACCAGCTGTGTTGGAGGATTGAGCTCGTCTGTGTCTCTCTTTGTACTGTATCAATCCAGGTCAGTGGTAAAACAGCAGCTGTGTTTCATTATTATTCCTTTGTCGTCTTGCATCAGCCCTGCAGAATCACGCTGCTCTCTGTGGCTCCTTGATACATGTGTTGACTGTTTTTTTACACCTGCAGCTCTAAGGTGTGTGGCAGCGTGTGGCTGATCCATCACATCTAACATGGGCTGAAATTGCTGCGGGGCTATTAGACACACACACACACACACACACACACACACACACACACACACACACACACACACACACACACACACACACACACATATATAAACACAATATACATACGCATGACTCAACCACCTACCTGAATGATAGCAGCAATCGCCAAAGGTTTACAGGATTGTAAAAGATGCTCTGCAAAAGTGAACATCTCCAATAGACAGTCATCATGTGCTGTGCTGTGACTTTAAACTTACTGAGCAAAAACATGCACTGAATGTCTTCAAGCAGAAACAACAGCACATTATAAGCATCATGGAACGCAATGAAAAAAAATTAAAAAATGGCTGCCATCCAATTAAAAAGCAGTGAAAAGAACACAAAACAGCGGGACAAAGATCAGAGTGTTTAGGAGAAGCAGACCCAGCTGGAAACGAATCAGGAGAAGCAATCAAATTAAACAAAAGAACAAAATCAAAAGCTACACAATCAAGTCTGTATGTGATTTTATATACTGCTTATAGGTTTCTATATAAGATAAAGTCACATGTTGAATAATTAATTTCGTCCCCCGTTGCGTAATTAATACACGAGTAACACAAACAAAAAAGCAACACAAACACAACATTCATTGTCAGTGCAGAGCATGTTTACATTAATATTCACATCCGTATGCCAAACGAGCGGCTAACGCAGTGCTGGCCGGCTAATTGGTGAACTGCTACATGCTCTGTTATCACATCTATTACAGCTATTCTGATTTATGGTGGGTTCAGACAATTTAAAAAAAACATTTTAATTAATAATAGTAATATGGCTGTAATTATGCCAATAGCTTTCTACGTTCATTTTAACATTATGGACGATACCTCAGAAGGTTTATGGATGTGAATATTAATTGAACTCTGGTGATTCAAATCATTTGTCTCCTTTCTGTTTGTCTTGAATTATGACCAAAAAAAAGAAAGAAAGGTCTGGTAATCCATCGCTCTACTTTACTTGAAGGGTAATTAATAGTAAGCCATATATCACAAAGTAATCAAGAATTTCTTGTAACAATCTCGAAATCTCAACTACTCGGTATGTATTATTTTATGTCTCATTGCCGGTTAGGTGTTTTTAACTCCTTAGACTAAATGAGTTGTTAATATGCAGACAGATGTCAGATGTTAATGAGAGTTACTGCACTGTCATTAAACACACAGTCCTATCATAATTTAGCATAGCTTACACTCAGTGATTTAGAAATCACTACTTATCAAACATTGTGCCATACATCACCATGAAATATGTCTTCACTCAGTTTGGATTTACTTATTGTTTAAAGCTGATTAAACAAAAGCTGGTTAGTGATTTGTTTTTATTTGTTTTGTATTTTATAATTTGATGTACATTTTTGCAACAAGGAAGAAAACAAATCTGACAGTTTCACAATTTAAGAACTGGACCTTTATGAAATTTTGAACATGTTAATGGTGTAATAACTTATGAATGAACGAATGACGCGCGTTCCTCATTCTAAAGCCAGTTACTTTAGCTGAGTATGAATAGGTAAAGTAGGGAAACAGCTGGGCTGGGTCTATCTGAAGTTAGCAATCATACACATTATATGAAAGATGGCCCCGCCCCTCCCTGAGCCTGGTTCTGCCGGAGGTTTCTTCCTGTTAAAAGGGAGTTTTTCCTTCCCACTGTCGCCAAGTGCTTGCTCATAGGGGGTTGTGTTATTATTATTGGGGTTTTCTCTGTATTATTGTTGGGTACCTACCTACAATATAAAGCGCCCTGGGGTGAAATGTGTTGGGATACAGTGCTATATAAATAAAATTGAAGTCACACAATATGACTGTTATGCTATGTTATGTATGCTTGTAGCCAGAAATGACCGTGACATGACTAGAGTGTGAAGTGCTAATTTTTCAGCAGCTAATAGGCAGCTTGGTTACAAGTTTATTCATAAACTGAAACTGTATGGGTGCATACACCAGCCAATAAGATGCAAAGTATGAAAAAGATATAAGAATAACACAACATTTTTAATTTCTTACACAGTCCGTGAGTACCTGGAGTAAACAATATATTGTATACAATGTATACAATATTAGTTAAATAGTGAGCACAAAAAATTCTCCAAAGGTCACCGACAGCACAAACACAAGAAGTCTAACTCAGTGAGTCGAACTGCGAGTAGTGAGTCCAGGCGGACAGCCGGTGGTTACAGCTGCCTTTCACTTAAAGTGGCCACATCCCAAATAATGCATGACTTAAGTCTTAATGCATTTTAAACAGGTGAGTTGTGTTAAAGTGGTTATAAAGGGGTTAACTAGCTATAGAGACTGAAACTGCTTTATGTACCAGGCTGCAAACATCCCTTTTAATGCTGTTAAGTTGGACTTTTTAACATGGGAGCTTTTAGAACCAGCTTCAAGTGGCCATTAGAGAGTGAGTGGAAACTTAACAAGATTGAATGATTTTCTATCCATATTATCCTTTTGCTGGACGCACCGGCAGCTATCACTGAACCACTCTGATGCAAAGAGAAGTCTTTGTACCTGCATAATATGAATTACAGTGCACATTTTGGATAAAAAGTCCACCACATCGCCAATCAGCACGGTGGACCATGAACAGGGCAGGGAGGGCCCACAGGAAATCAAAGTATTTGATGGGAAATAAATAGGTGTGAAAATTGGTGATAAAAAAATTGAATTCTGAAATGATTTTCTATTTATTGGCTGTTTGACAAAGTGGCAAAACAAGTGTTAAGATCCTTTAAAAGTTAAAGTCATACATTTGAGCAACAAACTAGACTTAATGCAGTGATTATAATGATAGACTCATTACTGTGCATATCACTTTACTAACGTGTTGAAATAAGTGGGGAGGGGCGGGTGCCACCCCATGCCTTCCATCTGGACACGCCCCTGTCTTCTTTCATCAGTGCTTTATTCTTCTGCAGTTGTTGACTCACAAACACATCTTCTTCTTCTTCATGACACTGTAAGTGCTCAGTGATACATTGTACTCAGCTGGTTGTGGGAGGTGAGCCACTGGCAGGTAGACTGAGCCAGTTGGAGCTACTTTCATGGAAGTATTGACGTGTCATCCATCTGCTTTTGTGCTTTTCATACCACCAGCAGTGCATTTCACACCCACCTGACATCGACCCTTCAGGCAGCTGGTGTGGGCTGTGTAGCATGAAGTTTGGCTTTGGAGTTAATCATGAGGACCTTACTAGTAAAGTTCCTTACTGTAGCTTTAGCTAAATGTCACACACTTTTTAAATGTATATTTATATATACTTGTATGAATTTAATTGCTCCTTTGTTCATCATATATTTCGTCCTATGTTTGCTTGATTGCTAACATTTAGCAACGGTGAATGCTGCCTCTTTGTTCTGCCTCCACTTTTTTTTTAGCGCTGAGCTCTAATTGAGACTTCAACGTGCATCGTTTGTAAGGTGAACTCGGGCCTTTTCCTCCAACACTTAGACGCTGTGGTTGCAGTTATATAACATCTACAGGTAATATCACCATAAAGACTCGCATCACTCTGTACTTGCTGTAAACTGGTACATTACAAGCCCACTATGGCCTCCTCGGGGAGTTCACACAGAAGCACAGAGCTGTAAAAAATTACAGCCGCTGATTTGATCCTCAGAACTCTGAATGTACAGCTTTGGACTTGCTGTGTAGCCACGACTTTGGGGAAAGCAAAAAATAGGTTGTGGAAAAATTTCATTGCATCTTCTCCTTTTTCCTTTTTCCCCTCAGCTTACCTTTAACCCTTCACATGAAAACACAAACTGAGCTGAATGCTTAGAAGGAGCCAAGGCCTGGTTCTCTGGTTCTAAGAGAGGAGGCGGCATGATGAATAGACAAAAACGATCTTGTTCTCATGTCTCAGAGTGGACTATAATCAAGATTAATGTTTGTTTTTGATCGCTCGCCACAGTCGAAAACTCAGAAATGTTGCAGAGTCTATGACAGCGCTGGTATAGACAGAGTGACACAGAGCGAAAGAGAGAATCAATGGATCATCTATTATGTCCAGTGCCTAATGAAAAGGCTCTGCTGCAGATGAATAAAGTGCTGCCAAAAGGAAGTCTTCAGAGGCCTTTTCTGTCTTTAGCTTGATGTCATGATCAGTTTAATACGCAGGCTGCTTGTCCTCCACTATTGACCCACTCCTTAATGGCTTTCCTTGTACAAGCATCATTCAAGCTGCACTTTATTGCTGTTGTTTTTGTAGTCGTTCATTCTTTCTTACAGCACTTATCCTTAAAGGTACCAAAGTGCTCTCTATCTATCTATCTATCTATCTATCTATCTATCTATCTATCTATCTATCTATCTATCTATCTATCTATCTATGTAACTTGGATCCTTTGAGATTTGCTAACATTATGCATCATTATGAAACATCATGAGATTTTCATACAACTAACAAAAACAGAGAAAGAGAATTGAATTAAAGGTGAAATAAAATATAACACCTGGGTCATTAATTTATTTATTGAGGAAGAGGATCAACTGTTGCACATCTGTGGGTGTGCGTGAACATAGAGGATTAGCAGCATTTGGCAGGATTGAAAGAACCGGATTTTCTTTTCTTTTCCACTTTCTTCAGTTAGTGGAATGACAATCAGGTGTGGGGGTAGTCTGTTTTTTAATTTAAAGCCCAGGCATCTATCAAACTCTGATCACATAGGGAGGGAATAATGGCAACAAAAAAAGAAAAAAAAATGTAGATGAACAAAGACCAAAGTGTGTAACAGTCTGAGATAAACCTCCCTTCAAATAAATGAGACTTTCGAGTAATCTGATGTCCGTTTTGTCTTAATCCATCATTGATTTACTTGTAAGTCATCCCAGTCCTTACAAATAATATTTTGCTATTTTTTAGTGTCACCACATCATTTGAACTTCATCATTTATGTATTTATTTATTTATCGGCGGCTAATTGCAACGCACACGTCAGTGTCTCGGACTTTTTTTTCATTCGGACTCTTTGTGGATTTTTCCGTCTGTGTTGTTCGGGATTGTCAGTATTGATTTAATCATGATTTGAGAAATCTTTTTTGAAAAAAAGGGTCCATTTTATCTCAGGTATTCAAAAATATAAAGACAGTGCTTCTAAGCGTGCTTGTCAAATGTGTCCAGATAAAGCAGATTAGTCGGATGTGAAACTCCCAACTTGGTGTCTCATTTTTGCTAATGGGTCATTTAGTTCGGGGACATCCTCGGGTTTTTCGAGGCTTTGTGCAGTCCGGACTTTTTCAGTGCGCACAGTGGGAATACTTTCCTCACCTTAACCTTGTGCTTTCAATTAAACTGTCATAGTTCTTTCTTTGCTATCAAGAGGTATTGCAGAGAAAGCTTAATGCCACATTCATAAAACACAAGTCCTGGGGAACAGATCTATGACTTTCAAATGCTTTGGCACTGAAATGGCTGCAAGACATGCTTTGTGGTTAACACTAATGCCTTCTGGTGGAAAACTTTCCCATCCATTCATTTTCCTAACCGCTTAAGAAAACCTCCCCTGCTGTCATAGGGTGAGAGATGGGGTACACACCGGACAGGCCATCGGTCTCACATCCACACCTACGTCCCATTAGCTGAATCAGCATGTCTGATTTTGAGAGGAAACCCACACAGACACAGACAGAGATGCAAATTCCACACAGAAAGGCCCGAGCCAAACAGGACGTTTTCCCCCAGAACCCACCGTGCCTCCGTCTTCTCAGAACGATCTGAGCCTGAATCTGCACATCTGGGTTCATTATCTACATTATATAAATATATGCATATGTGTGCCACCTGCAGCACGAGCCCATAAATCAGTCATCCAGTGACGTCAATGACTTTTGGGACAGCGAGGTGGCGAGACACCACATTGCGCCCTTGTTAAAGTGCACTTTGCAGTTTATGCGTCTGCTGGCACTGTGAACTATGGCCTAGGGATTTATAACAACCTCATTACCGAGCCATCATAAAACCCTCATGTTTATAAATGTTAATGTTTGTGATTTATGTTTAAATGTCATTTATATGTCGCCGTTAAAAGGCATGTTAATGAGGGAGGATGACAAAGAGGCGGGACGTGAAAAGACTGATGGACACACACAGACGGGAACATTGTGAGGGACTAAAAAAATGAATTTTCCGGGGTGACTTTTATTCCTTCCATCCTATTGATCTTCACTTTATGCTCTGCAATTTGTCAGGAAGGCTGCCTGTCCCATGTGGCGTCTCTGCAATCAGTTAATTATGGATATCTCTCCTTTAGCCACAGTCAGAACTGCCACTTTCTGTTGTGCCAGTTTGTGGGCGCTGCTGACGATTCCTTGTTATGGTGATTAATAATTTGATGTACAGAACTGTGTGTGTGTGTGTGTGTGTGTGTATCCCACTTCAGATGGCGTCTCACAGATACACTGATAATATCTGTGAGTGGAGGAGTTGGGGAAAAAAGGGAGAGAGGGAAGGTGCGTCCCCTCCCTCTGCTTCTCTCCTCAGGAGGTGACACACTTGCACATCAAAGCTGAAATGTAGCTTATTAGTGTGGCAGAGTGAGGCCGGTGGTACGGTTCAAATGCTCTTGCTCGCTGTCAATTACACTTTTGGAGATAGATACGTATTTAATCTAGGAGAAATATGATTCATCAAAGCAAACAAAGCACCTCACATTCGCCCTCCTCTCCCTCTCAGATGTAGAAGTAAGCCGGAGCTCCTCGATTAAGCCAAATGTCATCACACGCACGTCTTATCTTAACGTAACACAGGAGGAATCTGACAGTCTCACGCCGCTCCACGTGAATCAGAACCTGGTTTTAATGATGAGCTCCCACGGCAAAGCCAAGGTTGCTGAAAGTTTGAATGTGACCGACATGATGGCCAGGAAAACACAGCGGAAACGTATCTACAGCTAAACCGAGTTTATTACCCGGAGCACAAAAGGTAATATGTTCCAGATCCCTGGTAATAGATGTCATTTCAACAGTTTCAACAAAAGCTGTGACCTTCTGGGTTGCCTGCTTTTTACTTCCTCCAACTCTGGCCTGACTGGCAGGGATTGCGTTCCAGATTTTGGCCTCGGTTCCCTCAGCTCGGATTGATCTCCATCTCTCCTCCTCAGCCACACATTTGTGCTCGTAACGCTCATCCAAAATTAAAATTTGGACTATAGAGCAGAGGCAGGGCTGCGCAGAGGTGAAATGAGATGACAAAGCAGGAAATACCACAGGAGGAACACCAGCTAATCAAAGCACATAGCCAGAAAAAATATTCTTATTAAAGTTGCACTTTTGAAACTTTTATATCAGTGACAGAATCAAAAAGTGACTACGTGTAATGGGAAATGCAGAGCTTTCCACCTGACTGTAAAGTTCCTCTCAGCTGTCAAACGCTTTTTAGCATCTTTCAGCTAATTATTTTGGTTTTGACGCTCACAGCTTTGTTGTTTGTCTTCACTCTCGCTGCTTTACTCGTCAGGTTTTTAGCAGCAGATGCTCCATGAATAAAGAAACAACAAAAACTAGCCTGATAGCAAACAGCAGACAATCAATAACTACCCAACATAGTGGAGCATTTAGCAGCTTAATACTTAAAGACCCAAAGGAATATGGAGCCAAAAGGAAAGAGAAAATAGTTTTGGCCATAAACATGATTCAGAATAAATTTTAATGTTGCTCCTTATGCTGCTGGATGTGTAATTAGGCAACATTTTCAGACTGTTTGAAACTGCACCAGAGTGGCTAAAGACATCAGCTAATGGAAGTGTAAATGTGCCCTTGATCAAACAATCCCTTTCAGGAATAGAAGAAAGTAAGCTATTACATTTAAGCCGAGGACATTAAAGAAATTGTAGTTTAAAGTGGCATTAATGGATTTTTGGTCATTTGGGTGCAGATGTACTCCACAACATGATGAAAACACTTCTGCGCACATACAAAACAACTGTGGAGTGAATTGTTGAGCTGTATTGATCATAAATTACATTATAAAATCTTTTGAGCAGTATATTCCATAGATTTGTTTTCAAAATAAGAGCATGTTTTATTTAGACAAATTCACTAAAAACAGCTGAGATGAATCAATCCTCTATAATACTGTACATATCAGACTATAAACGGTTCAAAGTTACCAACTGCACAGCTACCGTTCAGTTTCCTTTTAGCTCTGTTTTGGTCTCCACCAGAATAGAGCCGTGATGGCTGCAGCTCAGGAAGTAGAGCAGGTGAGTTAATCATAACCTCCCCCAACCGATAAGTCAAAGTATCCCTGGGTGAGAAAATGAACCTCGAGTTGGTGTCTCTAAAAACTGTCTGTGAAGGTTCTCAGTCATCCAGGTCATCGTAGACTAAGGAGTTTGGAAAGACAAGCGTCTGGACTTCTTGAGTTGCTTGAAGACGTTTCACCTCTCATCCAAGAAGCTTCTTCAGTTCTAAGGTCACTCTTTCGAGGATGCCAACGTTCACATTTTGGACAGAGAGGACAGATGGTTTGAAAGAGGAGTGAAAGAAGCCATTTACGTCCACTGTGAGCGACCATCTTTGAACAGAGGCGGTGGTTTACGACACCAACTGTCTGCCATCTATAATCCAGTTTTGAGTTCCCTCCCCAGACGCCTTAACGCCCACTCACATCCTGGGCCATCTGACCTCAGGAAATCACATGATATGGTGGGGCCAGGTTTCACAAGGACCCACACCCGCTTTCACACCTTGGCTCATGTGATTAGGTAGAGGATCATCAGGGGGTCCTTTGTCCCTCTTTGGGGGGAAACTCCCACTGGGTTTAAATCTGGGACTCTCCACCACTGATCCTTAGAACTGAAGAAGCTTCTCGGATGAGAGGTGAAACGTCTTCAAGCAACTCAAGAAGTCCAGACGCTTTTCTTTCCAAGCTCCTTAGTCTCTAAAAACTCTTTGGCATAGAACAAAAGCACCCGTATGTGAGTGAGGCTTGTAGTAGTTTAATATATAAGTGCCATTTTTACCAACTCTCACAGGAAATGTACGGCTCCATAGCCTGCTCCCCTGTGCTGACCAGCTAGCCTGACCTAAGAGACTACGAAAGAGAGCTGAGAGGAACTAAACAGCTGCATGGAAACCCTCCACCAGAGAGCTCTCCTTCACATCAAACACAATTATCGATTGACTGATAATATAAAAAATATTGTTTGGTGCAGTATTAAGTTTCATCCATATTTGGCTTTAACATTCAGCTGTAGTGGTTGCCACTTGGATGAACCTGTGCAGTCTTATTTTAGAGTGATTTTCTTCTTTCAGTCTGGAGTCGAGAGCCAAAAATCTCCCACAGCGACTGCATCCCTTCATATGCATTCCCACACATGCTGAGTGCTCCGACTGCATATCAAGTTTACATGGAGATGAGAAGGTAGCACATAGAGACTCACACTTCACCGCTGTAATATTTTGAGTGAAAGCAAAAGTGAAGAACGGCCACAGTGTGTTTTACCACATGTTTGAGTTTCAGGTGGCAGAACACTGTCTCAGTATGAATTACATCAACACTACTGTGAAACTGAATACAAAACAAAATCTATTCTGCATTTGGACAAGACTGACAAGTTGAGGGACCTAAATCAATGCAATAAAGGACACCTTGCAGCTCTAAATGAGCATATAAGTGCGGTAACAGTCATTACGTTGTGGTGATGGCGGTTAAAAACAAACATTATGCTGCTGCGTTTCCTGGAATGGATTGTGCAATAGCCTGTTAGCCCATAAATTTGTGGAACATGGAAACAATAATTAGAAAAGAAATAGTTTAGTTTGGATAACACTGTGTTATAGTAGCAAAAACATGGAAAGCAATGCAGACCGTAACACGGATGCTTTGTTCAGCCGCACTTAACATTAATCATACAAAGCCCGGTCTCCACGGCTCTGTACCTTTGTACCTCTGGGGGCTTATTATTGGGCTTTTTTGAGGACTGGAAAGCTGCACAACTGCACCGTTTCTCCTAGATTTTAAATTGCAATATCTGTAAATGACATAAAATATTACATTTACTTTTAGATTTTAAGGTGCCAGTGTTTATTTAGGCTCAGTGAAAAAGCATCTAATGTATTCAGTCTCCGTCTTGTGCATCAGTGGCACAGCGGTGCAGAGGTTAGCACCACCTGGGGCTTTAGTGCCCTGCTTTCCTCCAAAGCCCAAAGACGTGGACGGTAGGTTAACTGGTGTTTCAAAGTTTGCCTTAGGTCCAGATGTGAGGTCAATGAAGCTTCAAGCTGCCAGTGAGACTAGAATAGTGCTATTATACATATGCCAGTTCTTTTTCCACGTGTATGACCAAATACTGTAATCAGTCATTGGACGCTGTGCCGAATTTCGTCCCCCTCCTCTAACCAAACAACTGCTTTGGGCTCAGTTAAACATAAACTTACGATAATGAGTGTACAGCGTGAGCACGTGCAAGTCTCTGTTTATATTTTTTGCCGTATGTTCGACCTTAGCAGTGTGTCTCTGTACTCCAAATGATTCTTTGTCCCCAAGCTGAAGTGATCCTGCACGTAGCTGCTGCTTCCAACCTGCAATGGGTCTGCGTCGGTGTCCTCATGAGACAAAGTGGCCCAGCAATGCGGCCCAGTTGCGCTTTGCAGAGACGATCCGAACAACCGGGAGATGAATGAGCCGCGAAGTTCTCGTCCCGGTGCTGACAACCGCCCACAGGCTCCAGAGAGGCTCCATACATGATTGCCACTGGCAGTTACAGCGCTCCCTTTGATGAAAAACCTCGGTCACCTGACAACGCTTTGCAGCTCCGCTCCTTTCTTGTTACTTGTTTTTTTTCTTCCCTGTCCTGATTCAAGCAAGGAAGCAGATTTAGTTGCAACACACATGCAGGGCTTTTGTGGAGCTGGATTGTTTTGGAAAAGCTGGATGTATTTTTTTTTGTGAAGTGGTAAAACATGAATTAAAGATGAGGCTGGAGTTTTGCTATCACATTGTGGTTCTGGCACTGAATAACAAAAAGCTGGATCTCTTCAAATTTCTTCAGATGCCATTCACATCGCATCCCACTGCATTTTACAACAGCGCAGCTTATTTTTATGCCATGTTTATATTGTCCAACACACCGACCCCTTTTCGTGGACAAATAGAACAATGGGCCCAATCTATACCATGAAAAGCGAACTTAAAACACCAGTCGCCGGTGCTCCCGCTGTTGTCATAGCAACCGTGGCCAGCAACTCGCCAATCTGCTCCACAGAAGGAGAGAGAGAAGGACCAAAAACAAGCAGCCATAAGTAACATCAGCTGGATAATTAAAGGCAAGAAAAAGACGCTCAAATCTCACACGCAGGTCTTCCTTTTTCTTTTTTACATTTGCACACTGTGGGATCTTCACACAGCTAAAAAGCACAACCAGAGAGTCATTCTCACTATAATGCATCATCAGAGGACGCATGTGGGAGAATATTTCACGGATAATTGAGCCGGTGTGATGCTGGGCAGTGTCATCGTCGGGGGAGAGATAGGGGAAGGACTCCGGAGGAGAACAATCAGAGAGGCTTAACAAGCTCTCGCTGGCTTCTCACATCAGCGTAATTAAACCAAGTTGGTGGAACAGGCAGCCCTTCTGAACCTTTCAGGAAACGACAAGAGCTGTACATGTATTTTTAGAGGATTTTACAGTTTTTGGGGCGTGCTCGTTTTCAAATTTTAATAAAAGTTTTCAGGGTCAGTATGAAACCAACACTCAAAACATACATATTATATATATTTTGTTTAAATTACAGGCAGACTCGCCCTATATTCTGTTTTTCACCTCTTCAACAAATAAGGTGCATAAACAGTCAGGACTAATCACACTGTTGGGTGAAAATAGAGGATTAGAAACCGCGTCCAAGGAAAAACAGTTTGCAATACCTCATTCAATTCAACATATTTTACCATTTTCTGTCATCTGCCGATACCCCTGGGCAGAGATGTAGCCATGACTTACTGTGGGTCCAAGAGAGGTGGAGTTATTTCACAATGAGATAAAGAAAAAGAGTAAAGTGGTTTGTTTCTTATCATTTTTAACAGCTTGTGGACATGGGAACTGCAAAACCAAAGGAATCCCCTAATGGTACAGTAAGGAAGCCCAAACGAACACAGAGGCATAAATGCAAAGTGAGTGAGCCACACAGAGGGAGGCAGTAATAATAAAACCACGCATGCATCTACAACATGGGAGTATTTATAATTTCCTTGTCAGCCTCCAGTTGATTCAGTCTCAGTACTACATGGCACTGACTTTGCTCCAAAGAGTTATTTCACAATATACAGCTGTCAAGCTGGATTTTTCCATTGATATATCATCTTTAAAGGAATTCACACAGTTAAACATTTTGATAGAGGTGGGGTTTTTTTACCCCCCACCCCAAGTGTGTGTGTGTTTCTGTTTAACATTTCAGAGTTTCTAAAGAAGAGAATTCCCCGATGATATCAGTACCTGCTCTGTCATAGCAAACTCTTATGATTGGCTGATGTACATGTCAAGGTCAAGATGGCAAATAATATCATCTTTACCATGACTTAGTATCCCAATATATCAAGTATATCAGTTTTCTTAAATGCGTATCCAGCCTGAGAGATTCAGGCCTCTCAGTGATTTTGTAAAGCAAGTAATGATCCACCCTAGTGAGCTAATTTAGCTTGTGTTGCAGTCGCACTACAGAAAATTGTGAATGGAGACAATAGCTTAACCAAAATTATTGCAACTGTACAATAGTCTTCTTAATCTTGTTGCCTTTAACCCTCTGTTTGTGTGCACTCCCACCCATGGTTGCTTTGAAGGTTGGGATCAGGTTGGTGACTGTTTGACAAATAGCATCCCAGCTGCTGCAGGACGGCAGTTTAACTGGAAAAAGACAGGCGGTCAGGAACGTCGCTTTTATATATTTGAATTAAAGTCCTCAGAGACTCCCCCTGAAGAGCAAGGGCTGTACTAAAACTTTGATGTTTTTAATTACAACACGCTGACGTCAGCTTGTTATGGCATCAGTGTGACATCGTAGGACATCTTATTGAAAAAATAAAAAGTTGTACAGCTCTCTGTCCCTCTTTATCGCTTTCATAAGACACACTACTCTATACAGTTTCTTTAACTTTTTTCAATGTCAGCTATAACGTTGGTCACTAACAGTGAAGCTCAACGTCAAATGTGCAGCCACCCTACGTACAGTACTCATGTCCCACATGATCTATTATATTCTTTTTGTGAAGTTGTAAGATCTCTTTATCCGTTACTGGTAACTACCATCACCCAAAAACGGGAAAGTCATGACGCCAGCTGAAATCTATCAGTAATTACAAAACAATCCTCACACTTAGTGCAAATTAATATCAGCTGGTTCAGTCCCAACCGATCGCTTATAGAAAGGTCTCTCATTATGATGGTGTCACACAAGAAACATCTCCTGATGGGTAAAACCACTGAGCTCTCTCAAGACCTTCACAAACTTTCTGATATAAAACATACTGATGGCATTGGTTACCGAAGAACTGCTGAAGGATCCAGTGAGCACTGAGGTTCATTTCAGCATAAACAGGCTTCGCACTAGATTTCAGACAGAGAGTGAAATGAATTATCAGAGGAGTTGCCTACGAGCTAAGGAGCTTTGTGGAGAGCTACAGAAGGACCTGGAATCACCAGGTACAATTGTTTCAAAGAAAACAATAAGTAATGCTCTCAGCCACCATGGCCTGTATGCACACTCACCACACAACACTCCACTGTGGCAGAAAAAGCACATTGAAGGGCGTTTAAATTTGCTAAACAATATTTAGTGAAGCCTGTGAAATACTGGGAGAATATAGACCCAAATGGAACTCTATGGATGCACCGAGAAAATGTACCGAGACATACTTGATAAAAATCTGCTACCATCTACCAGGTGGATGAAGATGAAACGAGGGTGGACGTTTCAACAAGACAATAATGATCCCAAATACAGCCCAGGAAACTCAGTTGGTTTTAGAGAAAGAAAATAAAGCTGCTCGAATGGCTCAGCCAATCACCTGCCAGTCTCTATTGATTATTCCCTTTAATAAATAAGTTTTATCAATGAGTAAATAAGTCCCCAGGGACGTCATTTGGAAGAAGCAGCAGTTTTTAAACAAATATCCCAACCATGATGATATTCCCATAAACCAAAATCCTCTTACCGGGCATTGCTTCATTTGGAATGACTGGATCTCGACAGCTTGCACCGCTTCATCCAGAAGCTTCTCCTTTTTGTCCTGGGGTGACTGCTGTGTTGCTGGCTGTGATAGGAAGATGGAAATACAGTTTTTAGTGCTTGTTTGATCTTGTAGTCTTTTCTTCATGGAACGCTGCAGAAAAAAGGAAGAACCGAAGTTAGAGATTTCTCCAATTGTCTGAAAAGCCAAGAAAAGAGACAGAAAGAAATATCAGTGCGAGGGGAGTTTGAAAACATCACATTTCGTGCTTCTTTTCATGTCTAAATAAAACATTGATTTAGATTTGCATAAGCTTTATGATTTTGGTTACGCAAAACCTCGCCAAAAATTTAACGTAAATGACCCATTAGGTGGATGTTTCTACTAATGAAGTTTAACGCCCTTTATCGTCCGAGTCTTAACAACGTTTCTGTGGCCACAACAGATGCAAAAATCACATCTGTGAGTTTGGCTGAAGAAAACATGAACCCCTGTAGCTCCATCAAATCAACCAAAGCTAATCAGCGACAAACTGAAATCAGAGAGATTTCGGTGTTTATGTTGGGCCTGTACACTGTCATACGGTCATCGATACATGTTAAAAGCAATAGATAGGTGTCCTGTTTGATTGGTCGGAGTCATGCCACAGCAGTCAGATGCTTAAATTAAAATGGTCATGGTCCGGAGTCTTTTTGTTTTCTTATATCACTTTGTGGTGTTTTTATGGCTTTGTCTTTCATAGTTCTAGTTTCCTCAGTTACTCTTTGGCACTGTAGAGATTTTCTAGCCCTTAGGTTTTGTCATTGTGCCAACCTTGTGTTCCTTGTGTTCCATCTAGTGTCCTAGGTGCTACGTTCATGTATTTCCTGTTTTACTTTGGCAATCTGTGTCCTGTGTCAGTGTAGTCTGTTTTGCTTCCTACCGGTCTCGTCTTGTCTGATTAGTCTCAGCTGTGTTCCCTGCCGTTTCCTCCATAGTGTGTGCTTCCCTTTAGTCCTCATCGGATCGTCTGTGTATCATCCCTGGTCTTCAGCTCTGGTTTCAGGTTTCAGCTTGTTCAGCTCCATGCTTCCAGTTTAGGTTTTTTGCTGGTTTGTTTTGTAGTGTTTCTTTTCAGCCACCAATAAAGGCTTGTTTTCTCTTATACCATCCACATTGTCTGCGTTTGGGCCCACTTCTCTATAACTCCACACATCTGCCGCCGTGACAAAAAGTATGACACAGCAAAGTGGAAGCCTACGCTAACAAAAGCTAAACCCTGTAGTCTCACCTATTTGTCTCAGAAATCTTTTACATGATGTTTACTGCAGCATTTATCTGCACAGATAGTACAGAATATAGGAGAATGATGAGAATGTTTCAAAGACAAACAAACGTTTCTACTCGCTCTGTAACTTCACTCAGTCGGCTGCTAGCTAGCTAGCTGAATTAGCTGCTTTTGGATGCTAAGCTAGGCCAAAGGACCATTCGCACCAGTGATGTTGGAAAAGTGACACATTGCAGATGAGTTGTGGTCACTGGGAAAGGCTGACTTGATATCAACGTGTTGGCAGTCCATCTTTATTTATAAATTAGATCGCTATATCAGTTTGGGGACGTGGCCCATCACCATACAAACCACACACACACTCACACACAGCATTTACAATAGTGGGACATGGACAACTATGTCAACTTTTCCCCTGTTTGAGGTTAGAGTGTTTCGAAGACTTAATAGACTCTTACATGATACTGTGAGTTTTTTTGCACAGTTTCTAAGGTTAATGTGCGTATTCCCATGGGAAAATCTGACCTCATTGGTCTGGCTTGACATTATCTGTCAAGACTGAAAACAAACAGTTCCTTTAAAAAGTGACTATTTATTTATATGGACTTCCTTAAAAGTACAGTATCAGCCTACACAAATGTTTGATGTGTGACAGCGAGAACAATAAAAATGATTGCAACTATTGTCGGCCTTTAAAATGAGAAGCACATGGTGTTTGAGAAAGCTGAAAGACTGACAATGAAATCAAAAGCAAACAAGAAAATAAATATGAATCTCAGACCGAAACACATCAGATGACTGATTGTGGATAAAGAAGACAAAGCCAATAATTCAGTCTTTGAATAAATGAGAATAACAATAATCACAAAGCATGAATTATGAAAGTCTTGATTTACTTTGTGTATTCCTCGGGGAAGGACAAGAGTTTACTTTACGAAATCTCAAGTTTTACTTGATTATAGGAGTATTCAAAGGAACACGTTGTTTTTCTTTGTTTCTGCAGGGCTGCAGTGTGTGAAACCTTACATCCAGGGAGTCGGACTGCAGAATCGGGGTCAGACCGATGAGTGAGAAGACGAGAAATGCTGATGTTTTTAAGCGCGGATAATATCTCCGAGCTTTGGGAGGGAATCAGCGCCAATCCCCCGATTTGCTCACAAGGATTTGTTTCCACTGGATGCCTCGTACACTTACTTGCCTCGGGATGTGATTCTTAAAAGGAATTTTTAACATGTAGATTTTTAGTTGGCTGCAGCAGGCGCTATTCCCTGTTGTGAGAAACCATACTACACTGGTCCTTTAGTTTGTCTCCAATGTCTTCTTGGACCAGATTTTTTATTTCCTATAGCCTCGGGGCCCAGAGAGAATTGGCTGACATGTGAAGAGTCAACAAGCTGAGAAAAAGTTGGCCCTGGCTGAAATCTTCATGGTATTCATCTATCAACAGTCAGTTGAATTTCTGTACCTCTTTGTTTCCCCTGTGAGTGATTTTCACAGACAATAGTTGTGCCTGGCGGGTGCATAATAAATGACAGGTTGATTACACCCATTCAGAGCGCCCCAGTTTTCCACAACTCTTAATGAAAGGCCGCGGGGTTTAACCTCGAACTTTTAAGAAAATAATAGAGAACAACTGCACCCATCAAGGGGTCAATGGTGAGCTCAGCTGCAGTTTTTCATATTTCTGCAGCTGATATTTCTATGCCTATTGTAATTAAGGTTTGCTCAGCAACCAAAAATAGTCACAATACAAATGGTACAAGAAAGATGGGGTTGCATTTATTAAAGGCGGAAGTGCTTACATGCAATCCCAAGAATCACAGAAACGTATTTTCTTTGTTTGCACCAGTTTCAGAAGACTGTGTGAACCAGAAACTGCGTTTATGTTAAATACAGAAACAGGAAATGAAGATACTTCACAACCTCCACCGAAGGTGCATAAAGAAATCCAGACAGGATTCAACAAATTCTCCAGAAAATAGTTGGACTCGAGTCGGCTGCCATCAGCATTGTCCCACTGAAATCAAAGAACAGCTATTTTGCTGTACAGTGTGCTGTGTAACATTTACCTCAGAGGTTGGACGTTGGCGCTCACTACTCTCAGAAAAACGATGCTGCAGCACGTTCATACCCTGTGCATGGCTTATTTACTGAGTCACAAATACATAACAGACTACAAGTTCTACAGCTTTAATACCGTTTGCATGCACGGCCACCATCGTGGATTGTGAGGTTTGGGGTTGGTGGGGCTTCTCTGACTTTCTGTTGGATATCTGACTTGAGAGGGCGTCCTGGCCTCTGGATTAGTAGCCTCCATTTTCATATAGAGTTCAGCATCAGGATGTGGGTCATCTGCACTTGTGGGTGGGATTTTTTTCCCACACAAGAAAGCGATCAGTTTTCCACCTCACAGATTTTGTTATCTGCTTTTCTCTCATCCAGGACCTTTGATGTGTTAAACTCTCAGTACTCCCATAGCTGCATCAACAGTTTGGTGTTGATTGATTTAAAGGCAAATGTAAAAATCTCACCATAGCTCTCTCTCATTGTCACAAATTCCTAAGTCACCCTGGACGTGGCACACCATTGAACAGCTATTGTACTACTTACTGAACGAGTAAGAAAGCAGCCAAGATTTGTCTTGTTGGAAATAGAGCGGCGTGGCCGCCCTAGAAAAAGAAGGATACATGTACCCATTGCTATAACTCTCTATTTAGTATATAATCAGTTCTTATAATATAATATAGCATATAATTAGTATAATTAATAGTTCTCATGAGACTGAATGTAGCTCCATGAAGCTATTGCCCAAAAATGTAAACTTTCCTTTAACCACCACAGCTACAAAGCAGAGCTCCAGGCCAGGCCATAGCCTCCACAACCTCTCCACATGGCGAGCTAAGCTAATCGCTCCAACTCATGTTTAATCGACAGATATGAGCCTGCCATCAGTGGTTATGAAATGCTAAGCTATTTCTTAAAAATGAGAAACTGAAGACAAGAGGAACAGCTTCTACTTCAAATATTTATTTCAAGAAATGAATGTCCGGATATTTCCTTCTTCTTTCAGCAGCTTCCTTTAGGGATCACTCGCCTCACCTTATCCCTAACATCCTCCTCTGTAACACCAACCCAAGCATGTCCTCCTTCACTCTGGTCTTCTTTTCTCCTCGTGCCTGGCAGCTCCATCTTCAGCAGCTGTCCCTCCCCTGCACATGTCCAAACTTTGTCTCCAAGCTGATCAC
Organism: Oreochromis aureus; assembly: GCF_013358895.1. NCBI lineage: Eukaryota > Metazoa > Chordata > Actinopteri > Cichliformes > Cichlidae > Oreochromis > Oreochromis aureus. The sequence continues at coordinate 1,357,660 of NC_052956.1, forward strand.
CATGAGCTGTCTCTCTGATACACTCATTTCTAATCTTGTCCATCATCATCGGTCCTGATGAAAATCTTCAGCTCTGCTACCTCCAAATACATTTCCTAGTTTATTAAACAATAAACACAAACTGTGAATTACCTGTCTCCTCGTCTGAGCTACAGGATGAAGAAAATAAACAACAAAAAAATATATAAAATTGCAGTAACACATGACTGATATCACCCAGAATTGCACAGAGAAAAGTCACCGCAAATGTTGCTTTTTTCCCTGCTTTCCTTTCTTTTTCTTTTTCCAGTCAGTCTATAATAAAGTGTTGCATTAAACCAGGGACTGGAAGGGTGACTTTCTACTTTTCTGGATTCAAAAGAATAGGTCTTGGACCTCCACTACCTGAGGAGCTTCCCCTCAAAGAAACTCAATTTTCACTTAAAAAGGCAGACTGATCTGCCACCCTGTCACATCGCCCTTCTCTCTCCCTCCTTTTCTCCTTCTCTCTCCTCCTGTGTCCACTGAGTTGTTCCCCCGGCTTGGACAAAGGACGATTACACAAATCTGTCACCCAGGAAATCCCGACACTTTATTTCCTTTCAGACAAAGAGCCAGTGATGGGTGATGAGTTTGTAGCTGCTGGGGGATTTGACAGACTCTGGGGGAATAATAAAGCAATTTCAGCCTGCCAGAAAAGTCAGAGGAAGGAGAGAGAGAGAGAAAAAGAAACGCACACACACACATGGAAGATATAAATCACTTGTGCGATGGCCACAGTTTTTTGGTGGAGAAATGAGACAGTTAAATTGTACAGAGAGATGAGTGGCTTGACCAGAACGTAACCGTGGTTCAGAGAGCATACAGTGGCCAAATAAAGATGTATTGTAAAGGCTGAAATACAGGTTTAATACAGGTTTTATGTGGGTGAGAGACTGGGGCTGGTGAAGGAGAGTAAAGGAGGTTTAACATGTTAGATTTTTATTTCCAACAATTGGCACTAAAGAGACAGAAATATACTGACTGTGCATAAAAGAGTTGAATATAGATCCCCCCCCCCTACATTAGCGGGCACATTATTGTAATCGGGAAGAAATATTGAAATACAGATTTTTGAACAGAATACTCTCTATCAATCTACAGTATATTTGCTATATTTATACTGAATAAAGACGTGCACCTCCCTAGAAATGTAACTACACGTTGGGTCAAAGCACCTGCAACCACTGTGATTGTTTAGTACCGCCGATTCCTCCCGTGCATGTCAGTGAGAATAACAATCATTTTCTCAGCATAATGAATAATAATCGTGACATAAATATAAAGACTCTCAAATGTCACAAATTCCTTGAGGGAGATTGGATGCGAGGAAATCTACGGGTTAAATATGTTTCACCCAGGAGGGAAAAAAGTCTGAAAAAGCATTATTTGTTTCTATCATGGCTGCACGGTGATTAACACGTAATGCACCAAAACAAGCATAAATGCCAGCAACAATATGTTACAGCAATACAATCTGCCACAATCAGGTTACTTATGATTAGGCTGTCAATTCATCTGTTTCTTCCTCTTGACAATGATGACTGCACAGATTATCCACGTGGTTCAGGTCAGGCAAGCTGGCTGGCCATTTGACTGCATGGTCAGCAAAGTGTTTGGTCATACAAACCCATGTGTGAAAACGGGTGTAGGTCACAGTCAGCCAAGGTTTCGGGTGAGCTCAAACCTAGCCCCACCCTATCATGTGATTTCCTGAGGTCAGATGGTCAATCACAGTGGACATAAATGCTTTTTTCACTCCTCTTTCAAACCATCTGTCTTCTCTGTCCAAAATGTGAACAGTGACCTTTGTCCTTTATATGCAGATGGACCGCTGAGTCTGAGGAAGAAGAGTCCGAGAACACGAAGAAGCTTCTGGAATGAGAGGCGAATCGTCTTTAAGTAACGTAAAGAAGTCCAGACGCTTTTCTTTCCAAGCTCCTTAAAGTAGAATGACCTGGATGACTGAGAACCTTCACAGACATATGTTGACTTTGAATGAACCAATCACCATCTGTATCATCTGATGCCATGGCACTCCAAATGATCACAGACTGTGGAAACTTCCCACACCTTGGATTCTATACAGGGAGTGCAGAATTATTAGGCAAATGAGTATTTTGTCCACATCATCCTCTTCATGCATGTTGTCTTACTCCAAGCTGTATAGGCTCGAAAGCCTACTACCAATTAAGCATATTAGGTGATGTGCATCTCTGTAATGAGAAGGGGTGTGGTCTAATGACATCAACAGCCTATATCAGGTGTGCATAATTATTAGGCAACTTCCTTTCCTTTGGCAAAATGGGTCAAAAGAAGGACTCGACAGGCTCAGAAAAGTCAAAAATAGTGAGATATCTTGCAGAGGGATGCAGCAGTCTTAAAATTGCAAAGCTTCTGAAGCGTGATCATCGAACAATCAAGCGTTTCATTCAAAATAGTCAACAGGGTCGCAAGAAGCGTGTGGAAAACCAAGGCGCAAAATAACTGCCCATGAACTGAGAAAAGTCAAGCGTGCAGCTGCCAAGATGCCACTTGCCACCAGTTTGGCCATATTTCAGAGCTGCAACATCACTGGAGTGCCCAAAAGCACAAGGTGTGCAATACTCAGAGACATGGCCAAGGTAAGAAAGGCTGAAAGCGACCACCACTGAACAAGACACACAAGCTGAAACGTCAAGACTGGGCCAAGAAATATCTCAAGACTGATTTTTCTAAGGTTTTATGGACTGATGAAATGAGAGTGAGTCTTGATGGGCCAGATGGATGGGCCCGTGGCTGGATTGGTAAAGGGCAGAGAGCTCCAGTCCGACTCAGACGCCAGCAAGGTGGAGGTGGAGTACTGGTTTGGGCTGGTATCATCAAAGATGAGCTTGTGGGGCCTTTTCGGGTTGAGGATGGAGTCAAGCTCAACTCCCAGTCCTACTGCCAGTTTCTGGAAGACACCTTCTTCAAGCAGTGGTACAGGAAGAAGTCTGCATCCTTCAAGAAAAACATGATTTTCATGCAGGACAATGCTCCATCACACACGTCCAAGTACTCCACAGCGTGGCTGGCAAGAAAGGGTATAAAGAAGAAAAACTAATGACATGGCCTCCTTGTTCACCTGATCTGAACCCCATTGAGAACCTGTGGTCCATCATCAAATGTGAGATTTACAAGGAGGGAAAACAGTACACCTCTCTGAACAGTGTCTGGGAGGCTGTGGTTGCTGCTGCACGCAATGTTGATGGTGAACAGATCAAAACACTGACAGGATCCATGGATGGCAGGCTTTTGAGTGTCCTTGCAAAGAAAGGTGGCTATATTGGTCGCTGATTTGTTTTTGTTTGGTTTTTGAATGTCAGAAATGTATATTTGTGAATGTGGAGATGTTATATTGGTTTCACTGGTAAAAATAAATCATTGAAATGGGTATATATTTGTTTTTTGTTAAGTTGCCTAATAATTATGCACAGTAATAGTCACCTGCACACACAGATATCCCCCTAAAATAGCTAAAACTAAAAGCAAACTAAAAACTACTTCCAAAAACATTCAGCTTTGATATTAATGAGTTTTTTGGGTTCATTGAGAACATGGTTGTTGTTCAATAATAAAATTATTCCTCAAAAATACAACTTGCCTAATAATTCTGCACTCCCTGTACTTTTCCCTCCAGGACCTCAAATTCCAAATGCTAAAAGATGCTAAACTTACTTTCATTTGGAAAAGGACTTTTAACCACTGCTGCAGCCCAGTTCTCCTCCGCCTCAGCCCAGTTAAGACCCTCGTGGTTCAGGAGTGGGTTGATATTAGGAATGTGACAGTTGGTATCTCCTTTCCTCGAGACATCTGTCAATGGTGGCTCTTGACAGACTGACATCAGTTCACTCTTTATGAAACTCTCAGTTCTTAAATCCACTTTTTTTGACAGTCCTGTCAAGGCTGCGGTCGTCGCTGCAGCTTGTGCACGTTTTTCTACCACGCTTTTCCCTTCCAGTTCACTTTCCATCGATATGCTTTGATAGAGCGCTCAGCAAACAGCTTCTGACGATGACTGTAATCTGGACAACAGTTTCCCACGATTGTGGAGAGACACACGGTGTTTATACTGTTAGAATAACACCGGACTCTATTTCAAAATATTCTAAAATGAGATTCTGGTTTCTACGAGCCACAGTCATGAAAATCAAATTAAAACAAAGGCTTGAAATATTTAATTACATGTACAGAATATATAAACGTTTAGCTTTTTTATTTATTTCTGAGACGCACGAGTACATTAGGACAAAAAGTTTCAAAGAGATGACAGCGATAAAATTCAGGAACAGCAGTTTCCGGCACGTGTTTCCCTGGTAATACTCCCACCTCATTTTAAGTTTTCGCACTGCAGAGTTGGAATATATTTTATACAACGAAGGCAGCAGCTTCTGTGCATTACTCGGCTGAATAAAACAAGTGAATCATTGTGTACTCTTGCAGTTGGAACAGTGTAGGAAAATATTACAGGAACACCACTTCTGAGTGCACATACAGTAAGGAAACGCGGGCTGATTATCATATATCACCGTAAACAAAATAAAACAGCATATCTCATTACAGCGCTGCCGTCTCCACACGATGGCTCGCTGCTGTAGGGAGCGTCGAACAAATGTAAATTGCTCCAATCAGAGCAGACACCAGACAACGCTTTCACTTCATAGTTTTTTGGGGACACAGCTCACCACAATATTTCACTCTGACAGCAGCAACGACTATCGCTCGCCCCTAAGCTTTTCATGGCATTTTTTCCCTGACATCCCATCCATCATTAACTGTCACATTATGAAGTTCCAGCAGAGGATGGGTTTTTATTCCCCCTCTTTCTTTCTTCCTTCCCAGTCAACATTACAGTCATTTCGATCTCAGCTCAAACTGCCCAAATTACCTGCTGTGTCATCGTCACAGGGCGACGGCAGGCGTGTTTGATTAGAGAAATTGTGTGCTCTTTATTATGGTAATGGATGCCTTTCAAAAACAGCACCTTGGAACCTTTGGCCTCCGAGTGCTTTAAATTCTTTTGAGATGCTCCTTTAATGGCGAAGCAGGCTGCATAATCAACCGCAGGTTGACATTTAAAAATGTGGAAATTGCAAATCAGAGTGTGATGTGTGTCCACTGGGTAAGTGGTGAAAGTGGTGTTTGGTGGTGGCGAACGAGGCCAGCATCTGCTGCGAAATGATCTCAGCCTGCATCCCAGAGGCAGCTCGCTTAAAGTGGCTGTGCCCTTTTTCTCCCTTTTTCTCCCTTTTTTTTCAAGACACGAGCACTTTAGCTTTATTTGATGGTTCACGGCAAAGAGACAGAAAATGGAGAACAGAGGGAGTTCAGCCTCTTCTCTTAATGAAATGAAGAGATGCTGCTTCATGGATCAGGAACAAGATGTGTCCTGCTTTCTGTGCAATGCAGGTTTGTGCTTACAAATCAGGAGGTGCAAGGGGATAGAGTCTGAATAAGGAATGGTGCACTGAGCAGTACTCTCTCCCTCACACACACACACATATATATATACACACACCCCAACCTACAATCCCCCTTCACACACACATAGTCTCACTCTTACATTTCCACTCTGCTGCACCTCACCACACAGTGCCGCACTCTGGTTCAACAACTCCCTCTGTGGGGAGCGAGGGAGGCTGCCTCAGCCCAGGCAACCATTGGAAACTCATTATTACAGTGCTAAGTGATGGATCATTTCCAAATGATCTCCATGTACACCTCAACAATTAAGCCACCAGCAAGGCAATTACACATCAGCAATATAGTGATGGGACACTGATATATTGCTGGGCTTTAACCTTTGGGCTGGTGGACAGATTACACTTATTAAGCCACAGCTTTATTGGACCAATAAAAATCGTTTTGCAGCCATATCAGCCTGCATAACTGCAGAGTGGACGTCCTTTGTGCAGGAAGACCTTTTGCTGCTGGAGATGAGAGTCAAAGTAGAGGTTGAGGTGAAAGCAGAGGAAAAGACATGTCAGACCAATTATGTAAATAAATTCAGCACAATTATAATTCCCTGTGCCCGCCGCTGTGGTCTACATCACAACACAGATACTGTTTCCTGACTTTCCACTAAAGGAGGATTCCCGGTGATTGGTTTTTGTTTCCTAGTGGAGCCGCACGGTTTATATTTTCAGATTTTATGTTTCTTTTTGCTGTTGTTGTTTTTTTTAACAAACCAACAAAGATTGATGTGACATCATGACGGCAAGAATCCTTAACACCAGTGTTGTTCAAGTTACTTGAAAAACGTAATTAGTCTTTAATTACTGATTACTTCTCCAAAAAAGTAATCTTGTTACATTACTGATTACTTGTTTTCAATGACGGACGTCGCACGCTCGTACATCATTGTCATGAGACACTCTCACAAACAAAATCACGGTTTAGTCTTAACTCTTCATTGTCATTGCACAGTCATACATAGTACAATGAAATTGGAAAACTGTCCTACGTACATACAACACAACACGACACGATACGACACATCACAGTATAATAACTTATATATAAAAAAGAAGAAGAAGTGTATTTGTATTGCACACTGTTATTATTGCACCTTGTTATAAATATAAATATTATTATTGTTACTGTTTTTACCGTTATTATAGTAATGCAGTAATGCTGCGTGCTTATGGGAAAGTAACAGTAATCTAATTACTTTTTTGCAATAGTAATCCCTTACATTACTCGCTACTTGAAAAAAGTAATTGCATTACAGTAACGCATTACTGCCCATCTCTGTGCTGCCCCTCCCTAAGCCTGGGTCGACCGAAGGAGAGCATTTTCATGTAAAAAAGGGAGTTTTTCCTTCCCACTGTCGCCCACTGATTGCTGGAGTTTTGGGTTTTACCTGCAATTATAAAGTCCCTTGAATGTTGCAGGCTGTTGTTGTGAATTGCTACTATACACTACCATAATAAAACTGAACTGGTCTGAATAGAATTGAATTACTTTTTCACTAGGCCCATTATGGGACCAAACCTTTGGCTGAGCTAGTGAGATATTGAACCATCAACTTGATATATTAACGGGTCATTTTATACAGGCATCCATACTTCCCAGACCAATTCCAACCTGAGGCTTTTCTAGCACACAGCTCACATCTGCAGGTTTTGTGAGAAATAGCTACACAACAGTTTGTTCGATTCACAAATTTCTGTTAGAATCTTTTTTTCTGAAACTGAAAAGTGAGCGATATTCTTATTAGGCTTTTCTGGATGTTGTGTTCAGCGTGGATCAGGAAACATCAGATTGTGACTTTGAATACAGTATAGTGGTTGTTGCCAGGTCTGATCTACTGAGAAACTGCTGATCTACTGGGATTTCTCCACACAGCTGTCTCTAAAGTGTGCAGTCTGAAAAAGAGAAAACATCCACTCAGCAGCATTTCTCTGGGCGAAAATGGCTCGTTGATGTCAGAGGTCAGAGCAGGATGAATCCATCCTGCTTTGTATCAATTGTTCAGGCTGAGGCTGGTCATGTAATGGTGTAATGGGGATACTTTCTTCACGTTTTGGGCCCCTTAGTATCAAGTGAGTGGTGTTTAAAGACCTGAGGATTTTTTGCTAACTGCTGGAAGCAGGATAACACAGCTGCCTCCCTGGACCTGTCACAATCCAATAGAGCACCTTTAGGATGTGACTGTGTGATGCTGTCAATGTGGACCACAATCCCTGAGGAATATTTCCAGCAACTTATTGAATAAAATACATTTTACATCACAGAATAAAGCAGTTTTGAAGGCACCAGCAAGGTGGGAGAGTGTTATTGAGGAGTAGCTGGCAGCTTCGAGGCCTCTTGGAGGTCAGACACAGACTGAAAGCATGTGTTTCATAGCAAAACTTGGAAAGTTGGAGACACTGGCATGATTATAATCATCTGCTTGACCGTTACTGCATTTACTGAAACTGTGTTGAAAGTGATAAGTAAATTGCCATTGGGACTTTAATGGAAAAGTATAAATGGTGCACATTCATACATAATGCCTACACTTTGAGAAGCTGTCAGATTGTCAGATTAACGTCTGAAAAGGGCTGAATGAAAGAAAAATACTCTCTGTGGGCAGCACTATTTCTTCTTTCAGTATTGAGGCCAATGTAACAATACAGTGTCCCAGTTTCACCTCCTCGGGTGTATGGATGTCTTTCATATTTCCAGGTATTGCATTCTGTTGATAATTACAGGTAAGTTTTTGAATGTTTTGAAACTAAAAATCTTGGCAAAAGGAAGAGTAAACAAATTATGTGCCATAAATGAGTTATGGGGTTATATGAGAGTGGTCCTCAGACTCTGGAGGCTGGGTGGGGACTGGACAACCAGTGGAAAATGCAGAGCCAAACTAAGCTGAATAACTTCTTGAAACAAGCAAAATTTCACAGAGAGTCACGCAGGATTCTGGGGAACGCCAGAAAAAGTTTGAGAACCACTGTCGTACGCTGAATATTTTGCAACACTCAGACAAGTTTCTGCACCGGCTTATTTTGCTTTTGCCGAATTTTGACTCTCTATTTTACATGCCCATAAGCCAGGAAACTATAACTTACAGTAAATCTACTGTGACACCAACTCATAGGCTAACTTGCAAAAAGCTATCAGCTAAAACTGGAGGTGACAAGATGATGGGAGAGAAATCAGTTTAAATTGGTTGGATGAGCAATGATTCCACGGACAGAGCGGGAAAAATAACAAAAATGGTGAGTGAGTGAGTTACACGCTGATGGAAAAAAATGAAGTGAAACGGATTGAAAGAGAAAAGATGGGAATAAACTGACAAGCTTTTCCACAGTAATGAGGACAGATTAATTCAAAGCCATGTGCTACAGCTATGGTACTTAATTAACTCCCTCTGTGTAAAGGCAAAGTTACGAGTTTGACAGCAGCTCCTTTCTCTTTCTTCTTTGTGGCCCTCCTCCTCTTTTTCTTCCTACTCATCTTTCATTAAAGACACCCACACGTGCTCCGTCCCTCGAAACATCTACGATTGTAGGAAAAAAGAATATATTTGAAATATGTAAGGACCAGGTGGCAAAGTCAATTCTTTGACACTCTGAATCGCATCGCTGTGCCAAGCGTGTTTTCCTTAGATAACATTCTCAGGTTTTTAACACACTGGTACAACTTTTCTTTTTTTCACAGCAAAAAGAGAATAATTAAAGTAAAAGACTTGCTCAGACATAATTTCTCATTGGTCTGCACATACTGTATGTACCTGATGGTTTTTTAGGGAACCTTTAATGTTTCCAAATTGATAATTAGAGTTTAATTTTATTAATTTTGCTGAAACACTAAAATATAAATGTGAACAGAATAAAATGATTCATTCTTTTTCAACTGTCAAACTCAAATGTCATTTCAGACGCACAGATTTGGTTTTATGTCGCTCACTTATTTTAAAGAGGAGCTTTGAGCGGGCGACTGATTATTCTGCCTCCATTTTTCAGCAGACAAGGAAGTGACAGAAAGAGCCGCATGCTGTGTTTGATTAGATAACTGCACATAATGAGTTACATAAGCAAATGCAACAGCTGAGACGCAACAGTGTTCAACTCTGTTTCTGTTAGGTGTTGGGTTTTAGTGATGTGGTGTTTTTGTTTGTATGTGTTTTTGGTGCCTCCCTTTTTGTATAGGTAGGCGGGGCAGTGAGTCACTGAACCTGGCGCACCTGTTACTCATCAGATGCTCTCTTCAGAAGTGTTTTTAGGAGCTACCTGACAGAAGATTAGTGTCGGAGTATTGGCGTTTTTGGAGTTTGGAAATTCTGCCCTGCCTGTTGGAGCCCTCGGATTACTTTGGTGTCTGTAAGGAGTTTTTGTTTCCTCCCTAGGATTTTGGCCTCGACTGTTTTGCCTAGCCTGGAGGTTTTGGGCTCCAAACTGTGCCAAGTAAGCTCTCCAACTCTCTGTAAAGTTTTAAGTTTTTTTCGGTTAACGGGCGAGACCCTCCTAATTCTCCTCCCTCTCCTTTTTCTAGATCGAGTGCACTGCTTATGTGTATTTTCGTCACTAGCACGTCCTGGCTCCGCGTCCTCATTCACACACGTTGTACATATGTTGTCCTTGTAAATATCTCCCCCCCTCACTGTAAATAAACTGCCTTCACTGCAACTCTGCCTCCGTGCGTTCTGCTTCTTGGGTCCATCAGCTTTTGTCCTAACAGTTTCAGCTCACTTTGATAATAATGGCCACCAAATAACTGATCAATATTTTGAGGGACAGCGAGGCAGCACGTAAAACTCACTGTATTTTGTTGGCTCTGAATTCAGATGCTTAAATAAATATCCTGATGATCTGGTGTCATATTCATAATAGTTACTGCTTTAAGTCATTGTTGCCTGGAGCTACATGTTGATTCCTGGTTATTACACAGACATTACACGTTTCCAGGTGATAAACCGCAACACTAAACTAATATATTGTTACATCCAGGCAAAGAAGACTTCTGGAAGCTTAAAGCAGGATTACTTTCAGTATTATAATATTATCCTAATATCTCAGAGATTCTGCCAGTAATACCTAATTATCATGAGCGTACTGTCATGAGTCAGTATATAAAAATTCTAAGATATCACAGATATCACCATTTTATTGTTTGCCGGTTGTCATGTTGTTACACTATTACTAATAGTTTTGGATGTTTGATATTACTTTTCTAATTAAGAGTTAATAGTTTGCTATTTCCATTTATTAACTTCCTGTTTCCACTTTATTACCCCACTATTGTAAAATATTATAGTGGTTTTCACTGGTTTCTTAGTGTGTTTGCTTCTTGTAGCACTGTTTTAAATAGAATTTAGTTAAAGTTTGTTTAATGCTGGTTGCCCAACCAGTCCTTCTGTTCTGGTGCAAACAGTGTGTTAGGATATCAGCTAAAATGATTCTTAGAGCTCTTAAAGATGAAATTTGTGAAAGTGCACGGTGATAAAGGAAGCGAGTCTCTAAAAATCAACGAACCAACAAACAAAAAAACCTTTGCAGCCTCCCAACAGCACACATACGGTAGTACACCCAAATACTGACTGCAACACTTGCTCTGAGTAACTCTCATTGTTAGGTTGGCTGCGTTTGTCATTTTATAAGTAGGCAGCTGTAGTTGTAGCTGTTATCATACCATTTAAAAAAACAAACAAAAAACTGTTTAGTTTTGTTTTTGATTTCTTGATTTGTTTTAGGCACCAAAACTACTTGGTAAGGTTTAGAAAATAATATTTAACATTTGTATTTTCACCACACAGAAGCTTCTCTGTACCAGACAAAGAGCCCCGCCTCCTCTCCAATGAAGTCATGGCCAAAGGTTTTGGCAGCAACAATTTGAAAGACTATAATTTTTTATCAGAAAGAGCTCGTTTGGCCCGGAATATCTTTTATTTACACATTTAATTGCAATTTCATACAAAGAAAAACAGAAATGGATCTGACTCTTGTTAAAATGTGTTTGAAAGTGTCCTGTTTGCCTTTTCTATAGTTTGAATAGGAGCATTAAACTACTCACAGTCATGCTGTAAATAAGTGTGCATCTCACAGGAAAAGGCAAACTGTATAGCTGTGTGACATCAGCTGTTACAGGAAACTATGGAAACACTTTGGATTTCCATTATGTTTGTGCTACTCATGCAGGGCTGCTGGACTATTGTTATTCAGCTGTACAAGGACAGCAATCGCACTGAAAGCAAATAAACTGTGGCTGTTCTGTATGTGGACTCACTAAATGTACCATCAGGCAGCACATACATTCAAAATCCTTTTACAGATGAGGCCACAAAACTATTTCACGTGGATCGATGCAAAGACTCTATTAATCGTCCTCAGGTCAGATTTTGAACTGAATGTTTTATTAATACCTGCACAGCTACTCACATTAACACCAGTTTTACTTTGTGGACACTGGTATTAAGTATTTGCACGTTAACAAACTAAAATCTAAACGGTCAGAATCATAAACATGAATCAGAACCATGTTAGTATTGTTTGGCTGTTTGACTGACACTCTAAGGAGCCACGTATTCCATTTCTGTGATCAATACATTTACGTTTGAAGCCTATTTATTTAAACACACACATAACACACCATTTCATATCACACTGAATTGTACAAGCACCTTGATAATTATGGCTGATTTCCTTTTTTCATAACCATTAGGCCTCATATTAACACGAGAGAAAAACGATGATATCAGCAATGTGAATTTGTCTACAGTCTTGTGAGACAGAAAGGTTTCTGTGGCCCTGTGAAAAATGAAGCACACCCTAAATGCTTCCATAGACATTAAAAGAGTAAGTAGCAACCAGGTGCTCATAACCCAGACTGACTATCAAGTGTGAGCACCCCCGTAAAAGCTTAAGGTCCAGCACTTTGCTGGTCTGGAAAACTCTGGAAAATTAGGTGTTATCCCAATGACAAAATCTTACCTTTCACCCCAAGGTCAGCCTATGCAATGGCAAAACAGTTCATGAGTTACATCTCAGACTTTACTGGGCTCAGTCAGCATAGAAAAAATAAACACAAATAAATGAGTTCATAGTATCAGAGTTGGAAAAAGACTGAACCAGTAGGGCTGAATGGTTGCCTGGAGAAAGTCTCTAAAACGAAAATGCCAACACAGCTTAGGTTTGCAAAGACTCCTAGACCAATGTCCTTTGGACAGACAAGACCAAAGCGGATGTCTGGCTATAATGCACAAGGCCAAATTGGGTGAAGACCAAACACAGCACATCAGCACACTGACCTCGTACCAGCTGTCAAGCATGGTGGTGTAATGGTGATGATTTGGGCTTGCTTTGCAGTCACAGGACCTGGGAACCCTGCAGTCACTGAGTCGATCATGAACTCCTCTGTATATCACAGTCATTTAGAGTCAAAAGTGAGGCCAAATTAGGTCATGCAACAGGACAACGATCCCACCACCAGATTTAATACAGAATGGCTGAAAAAGAAAAGAATCAGTGTGTAATGGCCCAGTGCAGAGGAACAGTGCAAACCTCAATGACCTGAAGAAATACTGTAAATAAGAGTGTGCCAAAATTCCTCCACAATGATGTGAGACTGATACAAACTAATACAGATTGCAAACAAAGTGTCTCTGAAATGCACCAGTCTACAACGGCAGCATTGTACTCACAGTGGTGCTTTTACAACTGGAAATTCAGAAACCAGCATGTTTCAAATTAAACAAAATTATTACAAAATGAAACTTGAGATTTGTTGTTTACCCCTGAAGCCACATTTTTCCCCAAAAGAAAATGTGGATTTGTCCATTACATTGTGTATAAGCTACAGTTCATTGGCATAAGTCATATTTTATAAGCTAGAATTTCCTTAATCTTTTTGCCAAGTGAATGGATAATGTTAGACTGTTTGTATATACTGTACCTATGATCACCTTAAAAATGAGCAACAACCAGTGTGTAAGGCTTATTGAGTAATAATTTCAACTTCCCTCGTCCACGTTTGTATTTCTTTCTGTGAAGCAGCTCTTCAAAGCAAACATCTTCTTTTTTTTACATCCTGGTTGAGCTTGAAATTATGGTAATAATTTTGGTGAATCGAGATGTCCAAGTAAGAACTGTGGCAGACACAGATAATGAGAGAGCTTCCTGTAGGCCTCTCTGGCTCTGTAGTGGAAGCTAAGCTATTGATTACTGCTCTGTGGGGGACCATTGATTTTTTATCTCGGAGTGAGCGAGAGGACTGAATCCACTCAGCAGAGGGAGGGTTGGTTCAGCTTCAGCAGCAACAGGACAGTGGATGGTAAATGGGGTCAGGCTTGATTAAGTGAGTGAGTAAGGCACTTTCTTTTCCTGATTCATGTTAAGCACTTTTGCGACCATAACACTGCTCTTCAGACTCTCATTTGAAGATCCCTGTCTAATGCATAATGATAATGGCGGCACTTCTTTCTGCAAACATTTTTGTGTGTTTGTGGGTGACATCTGGATTGATTGTCCAGACTTCTGCTTATGGCGACGGTCTAGTAAGATGCGCTTTGCACTCATGTGCTGCAATTTCTGTTACATACTGCTACTGAACCTTTTAGTAGGAACATGCTTTTCTGAACTTCGCAGTGGCAACCACGGGCAGTTAAGGGCACTGGATGCAGGCTGTTACATACAAATCTGTGTGTTTGCTCATTGATTTCAGTTGTTGTTTACATGCCTGTTGAAGGTGGAGCGTTACAGGGCTTCTAAGCGTATTATCTGGCTATGTGCATGGGGTCCATTAGGTTTTTATCCATCAACAAATGATAATCCTTGGAACTTTTTGTGGTCCCAAGCTACCTCTTCTCACATATTTATCTCCTAACATGATGACTAATAACTGCAAAATGAGACAAGTAACTACTTTTTAAACTTGTGCTTAAAATTTGGTATGAGGTGTTACGCTATAGTTTAATTTCCTAGGATTCAGTTTTTCACCCCAGAAGGAGCAGATGCTGCATTTAAACTTTCAAAGATCTGCACTCCAAACTCTGATGTTATCGTGTCTTTTGAAGAACTGTGGAACAACTTTAAACTGAATAGAAAATATTATTCAAACTTTTACAGCCGAAAAGTTTTAGAAACACATTAGAAGCCCCCAATGGACACAAGTTTAAAGGAAGTAAAATAAAAGACTATTTAATAAGATTTGTATTTTTTTACATCCTGTTCATTACAGTGGAACTTCATTATAGTTCACATTATAAATATGATTTGCACAGTAATATCCATGACTGGAAATCATCTTGTGCTAAAACTCAGTAAATAAACACCAGTGATGTGAAGCAAAAGGCAAACAGAGATGCTGCTAAGGTGGCTAGTAAGAGAAAGAACAGATGTTAAATCATGGTGAGCTCTTAATTGGTAACGCTGGCTCTGTTTCCACACAATGTATAATTGTTACAGTGAAAGCAGAGCCAGCAGCTGCTTGTCTAACATGCTCATCTCCCATCCATCTACCACTGGTTTATCCAAAATGCATAAAACAGCCAGAAAAAGCTGCTGGCCTTGCAGCTGGACAACTCAACTCATTGTTGATGCAGACTCAAGCCTGCTTCCAGAGACGATAACCAACTGCAAAATCAGAGGAAACTTGATTTAAAGGATGCAAACAGGCGATATGAGAAGCTGGGAATCCAGTGATATATGGAAAAAGTTGCTTTCACTTTCGTAGGTTTTCACTGGGCATGCACTGCCTGCATTGCTTACCTTGATTTAGATTAGCAAACTAATGTAAACATATATGACTGCTGCCATTTAATATTTAATATATTTAAGCGTACTACACTAAATGCACAAAAACCTCGCAGTACAAATACACAAATACATTTCGGTATTAAAGAAGAAGCTGAGAAGATTTTTTTAAGACATTACAAACATTTTTACTTGACTTGTATTCAGAAGAACAATGTTATAAAAATAATGAACAAAGAACAACAAACCTCAGTTTTCAAAATGCCAAATACGTATGAGCAACATTGTGACAATCCCACAAAAGAATTAAAGCTAAAGACAAAACAACAACAACAACAACAACAACAACAACAACAACAACAAAACAGATAAACAAACATAAAAATTCAAAGACCAAATGTTAGACTCAAACAACGACATTAAAAAAGCCACATTAAATCATAATATAACAATGTTTTTCTACTTAAAAGGGCATTTCTCTCTAAAATCACCTACTGCCAATGTATCACCCAGAGCTGAAGTGATGAGTTTGTGAGTGAATCGCAGAGATAGATGGATTGATGGAAGGGGTGAAGATAACTGAGAGAAATATTGTGTGATGACCCTGAAGCAGATAAGCACAGCCCGCAGGCTATCAAATGATGACTTTCTGAGCTGCAAGCCGACGGCCTGCATGCTGAAGTGCAGAGGGAGCGAGTCAGAATAAGTGAATTGGGAAGCAAAGTGGGAGGGCAGATGTCGATGGCAGCCAGCTAACCGGATTAGCATCTGTAATAATGCTAGCAAAGGTTAATGTTTATAGATGCAGAAAGGCTAATGCTGGGCAGTACTCTGTAATAGTTGACAGGTCAATAGGATTGGATAACAGTCATCCTAAATGGCGTGTGATTACTGCCTATCATATAATGGATGTGACCGTCTCTCTGAAAGGCATGGATGAACATATAGAGGATGATCATAACTCATAACTTATTCCAGTGCAGATTTACAGAGACTGACTGATAAGAGCACGGAGAACAAAAGACTTAGCATTACGAAAAACTCATTAGGAGCCCCCACTCCCACCCCCACTCCCACCATAGTTAAGAAAACAGATGGATTTCTTTTGTGGTAACAATAAATATTTTTTATGGTTTGTCACACTCGCTGGACAAACTGATGGACACTAAAACACAAATATTTCACATTAAATAATCCACAAACCCAACGACATTTCTAGCATGCTTCGTGAATCAGTGAATGGTAAAAGCTAAGTGATTTCATTATCATTAAAGTGAACTGTGTGTGAAGTTTTATTAATTCAGAAGCAAAATTTCTTGCTCAAAGGCATCTTTACTATGAATGTATGCAATTACTTTGGCTCGACGACAGCGCCTCCTCATTTCTCAGTCTGTGTATTAACAGCGCTTTTGTTAAATTTAATCAATGTGGCTCGTAGCTTTCAGGAAATGATAGGGGGGCGGTCAAGATGAATAGGCCTGACACACTCAATTTAGACCCCATCAGCGAGTCGTCAGTGTTAAGCAGGTTGAGATTTATTTCAGAGCACCGTCTCCTCAAATCCAGCTAGTTCATTAGGTGTTTTAATATCAGGCTTTCTTTTATTAGATATTTAATTCTCACTTTAAAAAAAATAATTATTAGAACAGGATGAGTGTGAATCATGCTTTATAACGGCTTTGCATATATATATTTTGTTTCTGGTAATAAATGAGAAGGAAAGAAACACCTATAGGTGTCTGTGCTGTGCATCTTTTGACTGCATCACGAGCCTCTGATCCATTGCTCCGTGAAGCATTAGAGCCCAGCCTTCTTGCTTAACAGTCAATAATCTTCCTGCAAACTTATCAGGGGTGAAGTATCTCATTACTTATAACTAAGGTTAAAGGCTCACAGCAGTGCTATTGTGACAGACTGGTAGGTTAGCTCAAGCTCTTTGAGATTAACAAGTAGAGTTCATTATACATATGTATTCCTGCTTTCTCCACAAGGTATTGTTTATATAGAAAATCTATGCACCTCAATTTCACCTAATTTTCATGGTTATCCAAGTACCACTGATATAAGGCTAAGAGCCAGGTAGGGGCTCAGGTACAATTAATACAAAGAAAGAAACTAAGAAGAAAGGAACCAGGAAAAAATCATGTAAATACAAATCGATGAGCAGAGAAGTATTACACAAGGACCTCCAAATGCAAAATAACGCAGAGTAAGCAGCATTGCTGGCTAACCAAAACCATCTAACTTGCAAGTTTCAGTTAAGCATCCTTTTAAATGTATACAAACTGTAACGATACAGTATTTTGGCCTTTAAAGTCCATACGGTAAAGTGAGGGAATTCAATTACAAGCCATGAGACGGAACCAAAACAGGGAAACTGAGCCAAAAAATCAAATAAAAACTAAATTACAGTATAACACAGAGCTGAGAGGAACTATAACACTGAATGATTTCAGTTGGTTCATCACTACAAACAGACCTTTTCATCACAAAATAATATTGTTTCCAGCAGCTTTAGTTTACTTTGGGAAGTGCTCACAAACAGCTGGGGGCACTTCGAGCCCAAATAAAAAATAAAAGCTGCAGGAAATCGACCGTTATTAACTATTATTGGTTCTGCAGCTTTTTTTTTTCCTTCCCACATTCGGATTGTCATTTTTACTAAGTTCTACTGTGATGTCCTGAAAACTCTGAAGGAGAACTATAGTTTATGCAGACACACAGCACAATGCTCCATCTTTGCTTCCCTATGTCTCGACTATCTTGGTTGGTATTTTGACACACAGAAGAATCATGTCTGATTTCCCTGGTTTTGTCCTGTTTCATTACTGATCTGGAAGTTTTCAGTTTTGCCAGTGAAGCATATCAGTGTAAAAAGCTGCAAATGGAAAAGCCACTAAAACTCAAAGCAATGATTTCACAGTAACAAACATCTAAATATGTTTGTGGAGATGTTGTTAAAGAAGTAACTAACAACGGTCTTCTGGACTGTAAAATATATTTGGGGATTTGTGGCTTGGTGCATATGAGCGGAGTGCTCTTCATCTGTCACAATGTAACATAGTGAAGCACGACTGAAACAGTGGAAGCCTTAAGCTGCGTGCACAGTGGAAGTGATTTGTGGTGATGTGGTGACCAGGGGCCACGGAAAGTGAATGATATTTGGCAAATTCGACGACGGGAAAAATAACTGCTGGTGACGAGAAGTGGGCAGGACCGGCACTAAACTTTCAGGTGAATGACTGAAGAGACGACCAATGACATTTGACCTGCTGTGGTCACCGAGGAAACCAGAGCCTGGAATGTCTTGGAGGAACCAGCCGTCAGCGTCAAAGTGATTCACAACGAGTGAATCGCTTCCAGTGTGCACTCAGTTAAACTGTCACCAGTCACCATACTGGCAGGGAGCCGACGGGCCGCAGACGTTGGGGATATGGAGGCGTGTTGGGAGTTGAAGGAGTGCTCAGACTCAGATCTGAGTCTTTTTAAGTTGTGTCTCTGTGTGAGTCTTTGAGTTTGTAGTGAGCGGTAGTGGCGGATAGCTGCCCCTCCCCGAGCCTGCGTCTGGGAGATCTTTCTTCCTGTTAAAAGAGAGTTTATCTGTCCCACTGTCGCCAAGTGCTTGCTCATGGGGGTGTTGTCTGATGATTGGGGTTCTCTCTTTTATTATTAGGTTCTTTACCTTACAATATAAAGCACACTGAGGCGATTTGGGTCTGTGTAAATAAATTTAAAAAAATGTCCAAAATTGTGGGAGACTGAAGCATTTAAGGATATTTGTTAATAATTCCTCTCATAGAAGTAAGTGTCATCTTTGGAGTCACTGATCCAAAAATCTTTGAGAATGTTAAAAACTCCTCCAGCACACCATTCATCAACAGGAACGGCGATGGGTCCATTGGCTGCTTGCATTGTTTTGTCATCATATGCAGGCTGAAAGGACCCAGATGCAGACTCCACAGGAAGACAGATGTAAACAAAACACAAACCTTTATCTGGGTTGAAAACAGAGTCCAGAACCTCAGAATCCATGAAAAGAAAACAGCAAATTAAAGCCTTCGACTGACAGCGAGCACACGGGACAAACAACAGCATTATGCGACAAAGACAAAGCGATGTCTGTGGCTATAAATATACAAAGGCTGATTAGGGGAATGGGGAACAGGTGGGTAAACAAACAGGTGCAACTAATCAAAAGAAACAAGATAAAGGAAGTAAGGCACACGGAACTACAGACTACCAAAATAAAATGGGAAGTACGAGCAAAGAGACTAAACAACAGACAAGGGAGGCAGAATAAACAGGAACTGAAGATGTGAAGAAAAAACCCTTCAAAACTTCCCAAATACAAGAAATAGAAAATGCAAAAACCTCAAACTGAGGCACAAAGCCCCGGGGTTCATGATATTAGGATATAGTATTTTATAAGGTGCACTGTGCAAATAACAGAATCAGGACTGGCAGGAACAATCCTCATAATTCTGTTAGAGAGAAATACAAATATGTGGCTGTGAATTTTTATAAGTTCATTGTCACATCGTCTTCTTTTATTAAATGTCAGTTAAAACACAGGGACTCCTTCAATTTAATATTTAGTTGTGAAGTCATTTTTTATGAGGTTCACATATTGAATATACATAGTATCTTTCCAATATACTCAGTCTCTATTTAAAATTTTAGAAATTACGATTGAAGCCAAACAATAGGAAAGTGTGTACGCAGAGCGTGACAGTACAGGAAGGATGAAATTGCTTTTAGATGCTTGGTATGGGAGCAGAGAGAGAGCGAGAGATAAAATAAATAAAGAGAAAAGGACACACATGACAGTAAATTGGAGAGTGAGCAACAGTGTGTGCGTTCTCCACTGAGGCTCAGCGTCAGGAAGCTGGAGTCGCTTGACGGATGGAGCCTTTAATTGACTCCATCGACGTGGGACGAACGTTCGCCAATCATCAGAAGAGCTGATGCAAAACAACGGAGGGCTTTTGTCTCCAACAGAAGGGCCTCCATTAGACCAGATAATAGGCCAAGCTGTTGATATCTCTCGCCCTCTGTTGTTTCTGTTCAAGGTAGGTATTTCATTCCCATCCAGATGTTTTTTTGCCTTCCATCATCTTAATATACCTGCTTTCAGAGTGCTTCAGTAAATCGTGGTCCTTTGTCCCCTCAGTGTCCCGCTGTAGTCACTCCAAACCAGGTGAAAGACAACACACCATCCTGTTAGAAGCCTTGATAATCTGAGAATAATTTTGTTGTTTAATAGATTTACAGGAAGAAACATTGATCAGCACATGAATGCAATACATGGCTGGGACTGTTATTCAAGAAAGTATTAAACATTGCTCACTTGTTTCCTTTAAAGTACTAAATTACTTGCTGGACAAAGTCATTTGTTAGACTCATTATATTACTTTTGCACTACACTGTAAAATGACCTGAAACACATTGTCTCATAATTACCAGTAAACGATATAAACCTGAGGCTCACACACGACACATCCCTGTCCTAAAGAGGACACACGTAGAATCTTTCTTTAAGAGTTCGCCTCTGAACACAAAGCAAAGATGAAATCAACTGGATGACACTTAAAAGCGATCTCCACGGTGATTCTACTGTAGGAACATGAAGAGGTTTGGCATACACTCAGTTTGAACCTCACACTGTGTTATTGGTGAGCTTTTTTGTTAGCATGGTGTTTGTACATTACAGCGTTACTGAAAAATGTAATGTTAACGTGTTACACCCAACACTTTTTTGGTTCAATTCAATTCAGTTTTATTTATACAGCAACAAATCACAACAACAGTCGCCTCCTTTATATTGTAAGGTAGACCCTACAATAATACATAGAGAGAAAAACCCAACAATCATATGACCCCCTATGAGCAAGCACTTTGGCGACAGTGGGAAGGAAAAACTCCCTTTTAACAGGAAGAAACCTCCGGCAGAACCAGGCTCAGGGAGGGGCGGGGCCATCTGCTGCGACCGGTTGGGGTGAGAGAAGGAAGACAGGATAAAGACATGCTGTGGAAGAGGGACAGAGATTAATAACAGATATGATTCAATGCAGAGAGGTCTATTAACACATAGTGGGTGAAGAAGAAACACCCAGTGCATGATGGGAATCCCCCAGCAGCCTACACCTATTGCAGCATAACTAAGGAAGGATTCAGGGTCACCTGGTCCAGCCCTAACTATATGCTTTAGCAAAAAGGAAAGTTTGAAGCCTAATCTTGAAAGTAGAGATGATGGCCGTTTCTCAATTCTCAAGTACGCGAGTACGTACTCACCGAGAACGCACGGGAGTACGTACCCGCCGAGAACGGGAGCACGGACTCGCGATTTGTACAATTGGAACACCTGCGTACGTGATGATGTCACAGGTCCGGAGTTTTTACTGCCGTCCCCTCCTAATTTAACTGTGAGTAACATGTTATGAAGCTTAACTGTAATCACAGCCAAACCAGTTTATTCGGGAACAAATAAAACACTGAAATAAACCAAACATTAACATTTAGAAGTGATCTAAGTGACTTATATATCATTTTTAACCTCAGTAGTGAAACCTCTATTAATAAAAATAGTGTACATGTACATACGTGTACATACCTTAATAAAAACAAGCAGGTGAGATGTTAGAACGCTTTTATTTCTATTCTAGTGGACACTCAATACTATAGACACAGCTATAACTAGTAAGAGTGGTTAGTTGCCTGGTTCCAGCCACTCTTACTAGATTGTATGATGTCATCTCAACAAGAACAAATTAAGTTGCTGAATTTCATGCAGATGTTAAATGATTTAATTACGTTCACCATAGAAACATGGAATTATTTAGTTCAAATTACAAGTTTAGATCTTGTGCATGTAACAACCACCCAATTTCATTTTTTTGAGTCGACTCACGAAATTCACAAGATCACATTAGATGTCAAACCACAGGAAAATCAGTGGGGTTACAAGAGGCAGACAACCACACCACGTGTATGCTGTTACTATTTCTTATGGTTTAACTTGTCAAGGACAACAACATAAAGCATCATCAAGCATAGCTTTCCTACTTTTGTTAAGTCTGCATTGACAGATTAATGCCATGGTGGTTCGTGCTGTTGCCTCAGAGCAAGAAGATCCTGGGTTCAAATCCACAATGAGGCAAAGTTTGCAGTGGGTTCTCACTGCGTACTCTGGTTTCCTCCACAGTTAAAAGCCATGCAGTTGTAAGGGTAGCTGGTTATTCTAAATTACCCAAAGGTATTGAAGTGCAAATGGTTGTTTGTCTCTGTATGATAGACTAGCAACCTGTCCAGTCTGTACCCTGCCCCTGTTACCCCATCGCAGCCCAGATAAAGATAAGAAGATGGATGGATTGGAAGTTGCTATAAATCCGTTGAATTTTTTTTGTTGAACATTATGTAATATGAATACAACATGTACTACAGACATAAGTTACATTCCATTCATTCAACAAGATTATCATTGATGTAACAAACAAATATTTTACTAGTTCATGTAACAAGACTGACTTTTGATGTGCCAAAGTGTTTGAACAATATAAGATGAATTTAAATAAATCTAATTAGACTAACGTGGTACAAACATGTTGGTTGAACAAAAGTCAAATTAATTGAATGTTAATGTTAATATTATGTTAAACCTACACACATATATCGTGTTGACACAACACAACCAAGATGGATTAATATAACATGATTTGTTTAGATGGAATATAAGTGGCAAGATAAAATTACGTTCAACCAAAGAATTATTTTTTGAGTGTACTTTGCTACAGCAGGCAGCTCTCGGGAAAAATAACGCTCTGATAAACTCACTGCAAAGTTAGCTGATGATAATAATATAATATTTGGTATTCATAAATAATTACAATCATATTTACAATGTTATAACATGTTAAATATTGAGATTATATCTTTTCACTGTGCTAAAAATCTATTATTGCGGTTTCTTTTTTTCTTGCACTGTATGACCTGTAACAAAGCCACAAACTACCAGAACTGGAGCTACAGGCACGAACAAACCAAACATGATTTATGTGAAGTGACTAAACTGGAAACTGGGAAAATTCAAATTTGACTTACACTTCTGTCCTTAACTGGGGCAAATTTTTAATAACCTTGTCATATACCCCCGAGTTGAACGTCAGGGCCTGATTCCCTTGATATTCTCGTCTCGCGGTCTCATCTGACTCTCCTTTCTCTTTGCTTCCTGTCATGAGCCCATTTTTTAGAGCACCTTGGTCTCTCACTAGATTCTATTTTTGCTTGGTGGTGATCTTCCCCATCACTGCTGGTTTAGAAAAACACCAATCCCTCCAGCAACAACCCATGCTAACAATGTTAGCTATTTTTCTGTAGTATGAATCTTTAACGTAGCTAATTTTCCTTCATTTATTACTCATCTGACAAACTGTAAAGTACCATTACACTGATAGTTTGCTCTGACTGACACTCTTTATAAATATTAGTTTGTTAATTAGAACACTGGTAACATGATACAAGTTGATAGTGCAGCACATTTAACCTGACTGTAGCGTGTACTGCCCCTCAAACTGTATAACAGAGAGGTTGTATCACATTGCTGTTGGCTGGTAGCGAGCTGTTATGGAGACAGTGCAAACACTCTTCAATCAGAATTTGGCATGAATAAAATCCCATGAGGTTTCTTTCTCGGCTGTTTCAGCACCAATTTGTGTGCTACTCTCTGATTAGGACTATTTCAAAGTCTTCCTTACATTTGGATGAATCAGTGCAACACGCACCACTGGAGCGAGTCAGGATCATTTTCTTTCAGAATTTGAAAAAAACAAAATTGTTTATGGCATTAAAATTACAGTTAGAAAAAACCTTGACATGTTTTGAAGAGATTTGGTCATAATGTTTAGAGAAAAACATACGAGATGGAAGAAAGATGTTAAGTGTCATTTAAAAATGTACTGGTACCAAGTGGCAGCATTTTGAAAGGAGTCTGCACTGAATTTGGGATCCAGATCAAAGTTCCCGTCTCCCCTGGCACTGACTGGCAGAGATGGGCAGTAACGCGTTACTTGTAACGCGTTACTGTAATCTGATTACTTTTTTCAAGTAACGAGTAATGTAAGGGATTACTATTGCAAAAACGGTAATTAGATTACCGTTACTTTCACGTAGGAACGCTGCGTTACTGCGTTACTAAAACCGTGATTTTTTGCGAGAACGTCTCATGACAGTGACGTAAGCGAGTGCGACGTTCGTGACAACAGCTGTCTGCAGATCATAATATATCGAGTGCGGGACAGAGTGTAGCATGCAGCGTTTAAAGCGTGGAAGTACTGACCTTATTTTGAGTTTGATTCCATAAAAGTGACAAAAACATTAGTGTCCGTTGTGCGTGGAAGAAAACTACTTTTACAGCGAAAAAACCCTAAACTTCCAAGCAAGCACCGAGTGTACTACGACGTAATGTGAAATTCACAGAGAAACTCGCGGATTCTTCCACTGACCGCTGCGGCACACCTGCACCAGGGTAAACCTCCTCCGCCTACCCCAGTCCTGCTTTACAGGTGAAAATAGAGCAACAGGACCGCTAGTCTTTGATTTTATTTATTTTCTGCTGTGTTTTACTTGCATCTATTTGAAAGAGTGAGTGTAAACACAAAAAAAATATTTTATTTTATATGCTGGAATGTGCAGAAAATAGGTTTAAATGTTAAACAAATTTCTTCCAGTCAGAGAATGTTGCATATAATTTAATTTTGCTTGATGCATAAAGTTAAAAGATTAAAACTAATAAAACAAGTTTTAAAAAGAGACTTTTACATTTGATTACATTTTGTATGATGAATTATGCAGAAAAAGTAGAATTGGGCTGAAAGATCTATCGCTTTATCACCTATTCAGGTTGTAAATCGTGTTTTTAAAAAGTAACTAAGTAACTAAGTAACTAAGTAATTGATTACTTTTGAAAATAAGTAATCAGTAAAGTAACGGGATTACTTTTTGGGGGAAGTAATCAGTAATTAGTAACTGATTACTTTTTTCAAGTAACTTGACCAACACTGCTGACTGGTTTTCTAAAACTTGCTGCTTTTGTTGCTCCCAAATGCAAATGGAGTTGGTTACTGTTAGCTGTTAAAATGATGAATAAGAACCGTTGCCTGTGCATAGGACTATTCACTCACAGACCCCTTTGTTAAGTATATCTGTCTAGCCGGTTGTTACCAAACAAATCAAAGAAGAAAGGTGATTTGAACATGGCGTGGTTATTGGTTCCAGATGTGCTAGTCTGAATGTTTCAGAAACTGCTGATGTACTGGGATTTCCCCCTCACAACCATCTCTAGAGACTGGTCTGAGGAAGAGAAAATGAAAAAGAGAATGTCAGTTCCTTGGGGAACGTGTCTTGTCGATGCCACAGGTCAGAGGAGACTAATCCAAGATGCTACTGAGTCAACAGTGAGTCAATAACTATGTGTTACAACCAAAGTGTCCAGAAGAACATCTGTGAATTTACAACGTTTCAAACCTTCAAGCAGATGTTGCTATAGTAACAGAAGACCCCAGTGGGTGCCACACCTATCAGCTAAGAGCGGGAAACTGAGGCTGCAGTTCCTATTGGTTAATCTAAACTGGACCACAAAGATTGAAAAATGCTGTCTGGTTCGATGAATGTTGTTCCTGAGTATTTCCATCCTTTCGTAACTTCTGATGACTGTTTCCAGGTTCAAAGTCTCTGCGCTGTCTTAATGAATAACAGGTGTGAGAATATAACCCCCAAACATCGTCTTGCTTACTGTTGATTTATTAAGTTAAGTACCTGTTGAAGGTCAGTTGTTCCAAGACATTGTAATGTAATAAATTAACATTAAGCAAGTCAGTGTGGGGTTTGATTCGACTGTGTTGCTTTCAGCAGGATAACACAACAAGCCAAAAGCTCAGATCATCTCAAACTGGTTCCTTGAACGTGACAGTTAGTTCACTGCACTCAAACGGCCTCCGCAGTGGAAAGATCTCACCTTCGGAGATTCACATCGTGGATGAGCAGTTGATAAATCTGCTGCACCTGTGCGATACGATCACATGAACACAAACCAAAATTGATTCAAGGACCTTGTTGAATCTATGGCAAAAAGAATTAAGGCAGGTCTGAAGGCAAAAGGGGTTCCAGTCTAAGTGGCCGGTGAGTATACATTCATGCACTGCGTATAGTATATGTACCACATTTTCTAGGGAGAATATCAACCAAACTACTTTATAAAGAATTATTAAGTACCATTGAAAAGGTATTAAATTAATTATTGTGGTCCAATGAAATAAACATGTTTACATCACATTTGGACTTTGTTGTTTGAACTAACAGGTGGCTTTAGCTAGCAGCTGACTGAACTGTTGGCCAGGCCATCCAGGATTTGAGTTTGTGCTTTTTATTTGATAAAATTCTGGTATTTGTGTGTTGCTTAGCCCTGATTAGCATTGAACCACCACAGTTTATGGATGCTGCAAGCTAACAAGCCTGCTAGCATTAGCTTATAAGTGAACGCTGATGTTGATGGTCACACAGCCAAAGTGGGGGATTCAAAATGCAGAGTCCAAAAGATGAATGTGAATAGAATGGCAATAAATTTTGTACACAAATGTTGTTGGAGCCTTTTAGAGTTCTCTGTCACAAGAAATGTAATTTTGTAGAATTAATACTTAAAGAGACGACATCAGAGAACAGAGCAGAGCAGAGGGAACATTTAAGCCAGCATTATGCAATCACACTCTCACATGAAATGGTGAACAGTCAAGGAATTAGTCCCTCAAATTTATTTATTCATTTCCTTCAAAGAGGCAATTTAATGCATGACTTAATCCATCTTTGTGATGTTGCTGAAATGCCTGCTGCGCTGCATGACACGAGCTGCATATTTGGGCTGCAGATAAATTCCCCGAGCCAGAAATATTGGATTGCTCCAAAACAGACAAGAAGAGCAGCAGAGGAGGGAGGGAGGAAGGAGGTCGCAGATGCTAAGCCTGGCAATCTCGCTTTCAATCTGCAGCCGTATATTGGCCACTTTAAAGACAGACGCATTTTATTCGCACACGACCCACGTGTGAGTAAAAATATAAGTGAGTTTGAAACTCGGCCGAGAAAGGGAGAGAGATTTTCTTGTGGGTGCTCAAGCTGCACTGATCCACTGAAGGGGTCTGATAGGCCAGACGGTCCAATCACATTGCCAAAATCAGAGGAATGTTCATAGCTTATCGGGCGCTGTTGTCATCAGGCCCAGTGGCACGGCGCCCTGTGAGCTGACTGTAATGGGCTGCTAGGACAACGTAGCTGGAAGCAGATTAGCTTGTTGTGGCACCCACTGAGAGGAAAAAGAAACTCAGTTCTTGCAGATTGTAATGTGAACTGGTGAGCTGAGTGTCTGCAGGGTATTGGATGAAGGTTAAATAAAATAAAAAAATATATATATTAAAAAAAAAAAGCAAAGACAGAGAAGCGACACTTCTCAGTAAAGCAGCAGAAATCAAATTGTAGGTGTTTATGCGTGCAGACTGGATTACATTACAATGATGTCCCTAATAATTTGATTTATTTATTCATTTATTCAGGGACAATGCATGTTAACATTACTTTAAACTTGCAATTGTTTCCAAATGACTCATTCTTAACTGGTGTTAAATTAGCCTCTAAAAGCAATGAAACATAAAAGAACACCATTAAAAGCTATTACAGGATAAAGCAAGCATAAATAGTATACAGAAGAAAAAAGCTTCAGAGTGGAGGAAGAAACGAGCCAAGTTAAACAGATACAACACAGACAATCGATATAAGAGAGTCCCGAGCAGTGAGCACACAGATGAGGAAGGTAAAGCCAGGAAAAGGCACCGTCAGACGAGCTCAGTGAAATAACTCTGAGCATCAGTGAATTATGTGTTCCAGAGGTGGTAACGTGTAGTTGTGAAGGCTTTATGTTCAAACAATGCCTTTTTTTGCCTTGAGACACAAACGTTGCCTTTTCTTGTGGATAATATTAACGTGAACATCTTAGACTCCTGATATTGGTCTAGCAACCATGAACAGGCTAAAATGACCCATTTGTTCCATTTACGCATCTTCAACCATTTGAAAAGCGTCGTATAATTTTAATTTCACGACTGTAACTTGTCATTTATATCCACAAAACTTGAATTATACATGAAATATTATGATGCCATTGCGATGTCACCCATGAATGGATACTGTATCATTTTAATTTCACAATGATAACATATTTCCATAAAACTTTCATTATGCATAACATATTATGATGTCATTGTGTCGCCTAGCAACCACATGCCAAAATATCTCTGACCACACAATGCTGTAGCAGTGAACATGCACTATAAGATGATATCAAACGAGTGCCGCTATGACTGCCACTTCTTAATGTTGATGTCTGAGGCATGTGACGTTGAAACACGAGTTTACAACTTCTGACTTCATCTGACTGCCTTTGACACGAGGTGTTGCTACGACTATGGTTAAGTATGGGCATGTAGACGAGGTCAACATGAGACAAAATAGAGTTTTCATGGCAACAATGATGCGATCAAGCATCTCCCAGATTTTCAATTACAGACCTACTAACTTATATATCTGATTAAATCTCCGGGAGGAGTTTATTACAGGATGCAGACTGTGCCAAAGCTGCTTCTGAAATTCAAAGTGATTTACAAAATATGTAAATTATCACTGCTTCATGTCTAAAGCAGTGGGAATGTGGTTTATTTGTGTAAATAATGATGAACGGAGAAATTCCAGCATGACCTTTGCATGTTCAGTGTGCAGGCCCTAATAAGATCTTTCCTGCTAAGAAAACCATAAATAGCCATTTTCCTTCTTCAGTTTCATACTACTTGAAATAAAATACCTGTAGTTGCATGATGCTATAAAACCATGATAAAATATTTACATGAGGTCAGATTTTTAATCTTTTACCTAAGAATCCCTTTTAGGCCCGGGGTTTCTTTTTTTACTAACCAGAGGAACCTTCAGAAGCCGAGGACCCCGGTCTCCTCTATATTTAAGGTGACCAGATGTTCCAGTTTATGTGGGACAGCATAGCATTAAGGCACTTAACTGAAGGGCTGAACCAGTGTTGTGTCTACACATAGCAGACAACTTATCCAAGAACCAGTTTAAATAGTATCTTTAGACACTTTGTCACTCGCAGTCTGTCTCATAAACACAATTTGTTGACATTTCCTTTAGTTGAATCTATGAGAAAACCAAAGTTTTGACGGATATAAAACGGTATTTTTACACCAACCAGGTGAATCCCGAAGAGCTATTAGCAGCATATCTCAGCAAAGAGAGCGGTGTGTCCCTTAAAAAAATCTACTGTTTGCCAAAGTCTCATTAGAAATCGTCTCAGTGGAGGAGCGGCTGTCAAGAAGCTCTCCTTAAAGACGAGGAGCAGGGAGAAAAAGCTGAGGTTTGCCACACATCAACAAGTTTGAAGACTGGTTACGATCATCAAACCAAATACTGACTTTATTAGAATTGTACAAACAAAGACTGCATTTCCATGTATATTTGCAAATGTATTCGTGCAGTTGTTAAACCTTATTTTGAAATTATGTGGAATAATTGTTCAAGTTGAATTTTGTTTTCCCAACAACCTCCACCTGTTTGTCTCAGCTGAACTGAAGAAATCAAGAAACCTATAACTGCACTAGTCTTAGTATTATCATCATTCTCTCTGTACAATCACTGAGCTCCAATACGTGACAGTGGCGACGGTAAAAATGGCGGCTTGCCGTGATTGCGATGATAAAATTCCCATTGGCTCATCAGCACAATTCGTGTCCTCCTCCTCCTCTTCCTCCTCATCCCCATTCGAGCCGAGCACAAAGCAGGAAACAGTAGCAGCAGCTGCAACATTAGGAAAACATGGGCGAGTGCACATTGTGTTTACGAGCCTGTCCAAATTAAAACTCCCCACTGCTCTGTCTAATCTGCCCTCCACTCTTTGTGCTAACCACCGCAGGACAGGAGGGAGACGCTTGTTTTTGTTTGAGTTTCGCCTGAACATGCTCCCTCTTAATGGGCAAATAAAATGTTTGTGCACTTCAAACTCCCTGGGACTTCGCTCCCACTAAGGCCCGCATCGAGACACTGTTCCACTGCTTAGGTGACCCAATTATATGCAGCGAACGTCTTCTGAATTAACTCCCGCACCATCTGAGATGACAGAACCAATTTTATGAAGGGAAAAAAAAGCTTTCTATAAGCGTAATTATTTCCTTTCTCGTTTTTACAGGACTTACAGGAACGAGCTGTAAAGTTTTGATTGCCCTTAATTAGAAGAATTCTGGTGGTGAATGAATGTAGATGTTTTGCTCAATTAGACAAGGCCATCAAAAGTAGTTATGTGACACTTCAGATTAACGCTGCGCCTCATCTCTGTGACTACAAATAACCGCTGTGGGAATGTTGTAATTTGGTTTGAAACAGCCTCGTTTGATGGCTGTGCAATAATGAGTTCATCAGATTGGCTTTGAGGAGAATAAAGTTGTGTCGAGTAATAAGGAGACTCGCACTACAAGCCTATACTCATATTGCTCTGTCAACTATATATATTTATAAAAATACAAGCACATGACAATTATTAAAAAACCCTGATATTTCTAATCTGAAATGACTCTCTTATGAAAATGTTATTAGTCATGCTTTTGCCCTTGAAAGCACTAAATCCGCTGGGATTTGGCATATTTTGCAAACATTATATAATGCCTTAATAATAGTGATGCTAATGCCCTCATTATGTTCTTATCATCTCCTTATGATGTGCTATAATCCTTTATCACCTCAAGCCAAGTGTTACTGATGTGTTCATTAGTTCACTGCTTAATTCGACCTCGGATTCGACCAGACAGAATGAGGGTCCGTGAACTAAATGACTGTATTAATAACTGATTGATCCACTGCAGTTTTTTCCTCCTCCCAGCCTCAAGGACAGTAGCAGCAGACAGCGCAGTTCTTCATAAGAGCTGTTTTCCTTGCTCGCTCTAATGAATTCTCACGCTCTTTGTCATAGCATCAGCCTTTGGTGAGAACCTCCCCGCCACTGCGTCCCCAGCGGACCAGTAAAGTCAGCTTTGAGGAATGCACGCGGCGGCCAGGTTGCCTTGCTTCCTGTCCGTGCAGTAAAAATTTAATGAAACCAAATGTGCCATCCATTTTTTTTTTTTTTTTGAGGAGCAAGCAAGTTGTACTCACCCAGCTTCAGTGAACAATTCTCACTTTCTTCAGCACGAGGGCTTAATGAAACCTGTGCTCAAGCGCCCTCGACAGAAAGCTGTAACGGCGATGGGGCGCGGTGCATCGCCACCTGCCTCCGTAGGTCGATTTTTAAAGAAAGAAAAGGGAAAGGCACACAACAGTGAGCTTTGGTGTGTTTGTATCTGCAGTGAAATCAGTGTTACACAGAGTAGAAACAGAAAAGAACATGCAGCAGACATGACTCAGGGGTCTGCAGTGCATTTTTAATATCTCAGCTCACTCTGTTCTCGCTCCTTTCCAGTGGAAAGACTCTGATGTTCCTTTTGGGGTTGCAGATTTTCGCTGTTTGGGCTGTAAGCAGAGAGAATATCACAGGAATCGCTAAACACTGGCTCGACAAACTTTTACAGCTCGTGGTCGGGTGGATTAATGTGTTCTTCCGAAGCAACATTACACTCACGACTCTCCCAAGACTGATGGGAGTTTGCGATATATATTTCCTTCCACTAATGTCTCCCTCGGCCGACTAAACTTCACAGGGGGAGAGGAAAAAATGAGGCGAGAAGCATTTGCACAAATCCTTTCCAGCTGTATTAACAGCAGCACAGTTCAGTTACAGTCACTGGCTAAGTAAGCAGCTCTTAGAGTCGGCTGATTGCTTGCCGATCTATCGGCTCCGTGGGAGACCGAGTTCTCTCGTGGGAAGAAGGATGCTGTTTATGAAAATGCACGGGCATCCTCTCCTCTGTTAGGATGAGCATTTACTTGTCAGCTGCTAAAACAAGGTCTTTCAAACCCCATTAAAATGCAAAATATAGATAAACACTGCGCGGTTAGGGTGGGTCAAGGAGAAAGCATTATCGATGAAAGCAAAGGTTTTTTATACAGTCCTCATCTATCATGTTCCACAAAAGAGGGGATTCGCTAAATGTATTCATTGCGAAAACTGCCGCGCAGACAGGTGAGCTGTACCCGGCAGGGGCGAATGAAAGCAGGGGGTAATACAAAAATAGAAAAGTGTGTGTGTGTGTGTGTGTGTGTGTGTGTCTGGGAGGGGGGGCGTAGAGTAATGCAGCACCTGAGCATTCCACCGAGCAGCAGACTGCCTGCTAAGTCACATCATCTCTCTGATGTCTTCTCAATGTCACACTTCATGCTCTTGCTCATTTCTCGCCTTCTAAAGCCAACTTGCTGTCTCACAGACATGCACAGTGGTGATTCAGCTGGTGTCCATGCCTTCTGAATATGTGTCTCTATATATGGAAGTGATCTTTGTGCCTCACAGGCAACATTTTTAGCGCTGGATGTGACTATAAATAACAATTGTTAGAAAGCAGAGGGTTAAATCTGCAATGTGAGACTGTTTTAGGCCCCACCGAAGCTTTAAGGAGCCTCTACAGCTGTGTTGCATTCACGTCTTCACTTTAGTCTGAACAGGCAACAGAGGAACAGTTGATTTTAAAAGAAAACACACATCGGCTTACAGAAGGATCCAGTATTGAGCTTAACCAGGGTTGCAAAAGTACTTATGCTTGACTCTACTTCACACTGATACTCTCCCACATTTCAGAGGCAAATGTGTGATTATTAGTGCTGTGCTCTATTGTAGCATCACATAAATCTGATCATTTTTATTACAAAAAATGAGCTTCCTTTGATTTTTGGAAACAGTTTGATTAAAACAGATCAGATATGAATCAAGTTTGTTCTTTGTGAAGTTCCAACCTAACATTAAGAACTGGCCAGGAGGATTGCCAGGATTTATACATCGGGGAAACCAAACAACCTCTGGCGAAGCGGATGGCACAACACAGAAGAGCAACCTCATCAGGCCAGGACTCTGCAGTTTATTTACACCTACAGGCCAGTGGACACTCTTTCAACGATGACGATGTACACATCCTGGACAGGGAAGAACGCTGGTTTGAGCGCGGAGTCAAGGAGGCCTTTACGTGAAAAGGAAAGACCATCTCTGAATCGAGGAGGGGGCCTAAGGGTACATCTGTCACCATCTTACAACGCTGTGATTGCAGCCATTCCCCAACTCTCTGTGAATGGTACTCATGGCCATTGATCAGTGTTCTTTGATCAGTGGGTTTTGGTCAGTGATTGTTGATCAATGGTCATGGGAATTTGCATAATTATGATGAAGGAACTGACCTCACAGCCCATTGTTCCTTCAGTGGGCTGGTTTCAGTCATTATGCAAATGTACTGTTTATAAGGTTTGGGGAAACCTGCAGTCAGCTGAGACTGAAGAAGTCACTTGGATGAGTGATGAAACGTTTCTCCCACCAAACGCTACGTCCAGATGAACAGAATCAACTTTTGGAAACTGACATGTAACTTTATGCAACCATATCTCTGACAGGAGCATTTTTTATACTTAGAGCCAGCAGGCCTAACATCTTCAAATATGAATATGAACAAAGGCTTATTTGCCACACTGGGTAATGATTTTCAAATTTAATTTAAGTTTAGTTTAGAAAGCTGCACACTAGGGAAAAATGTGTATTTCCCTCCCAGTTGGCGGGAAGTCGCTGCACATTGCTGTCACCGCGTTCAACCACAAAAATCGTTGCTACACCAAAAACCTCTTTTCGATTGCTTTGGTTGCTGGCAGATTGTGTGTAGTTTGCATGGAAGATGGCAACTTGTTCTCAAAACTGGCAATTTACTCTCTAACCTGTAGTGAAACATGAAAAAACACAAACTGGAAACTGAAATTGTTTACAGTACTTTCAAAGTAAAAGTTGTGTTTTAATGCTGAAACCAGCCGGCTGTGTTTCGTATTGTTTGTGACATTCCTGTGTGTAGTAAATGTTGTTGATTTGTCCCCTGCTGCTACAGTGCATTCCTGAAACTGTTGGCTCATTTATCATCTGTGAGACGATTCACTGAAAGTCTGAAAAGTATGAACCGCATAAACTTACACAGGACGACACGATGCGCTATGGGTGTGTTTAGCTAACAATACACCAGCAAGAAATGATGATGTCACATATGATGAAGCTGCCAGTGTTTGTTGGTGTCTTCATATTGCCGTGGCGACATCACTAGCAGACTTGCTTGAACCTAATAGGATTTATGGTCTCAACACAATCACAAAGAAAGGGGCTGCTGCTCTGATAACTGCATCTCTTACTCAATTTTCGCTGTCGCTGTCACTTTGTAGTATCAGCTAAATTCACAAATTCCATGTCCAACTATATATATCGTTTTCTTTGACAGCAAGAAGGGATCATCTTTAAAGACAACATCAAATGCATGGAGACTCAAAGTCAAGCGCTCACACTCAACACACACATGCTGCAGATCACACACAGGTGCTCTTCCTCCAATCCTCATCAGCTGTGTGATTTGATAAAATACTTGGCAGGACCCACGGCTGACCTTTCTATCCGTGCTTAATACGGCTGCTCTGTGAGCACCCTGCTGCATGTAACCAGGCAACGGCGCTTCTGAAGAGACCTCAGGTCTGCCTTTGAGTTCCTCACGAGCTCAGAGGTGTGGAGAATGTCACTAATGTTTCTGTTTTGAGACACACAGATTTCCTGCTGGGGAGCTGGACCCTCTGGGGCCGGTGCAAACGGTCTGCACAGGCTGGCACCGTTTTATCTCCAAACTTCATATTAGCGCAGATGCAACAGAAACTTTGTTCAGTTTAGTCAAATTTTCTGGATCTAAAAGGAGGATGTTGTAGCTTTAAATGAATCCATGTGTGTAATGTTTGTCTTTGACATCTCTCATCTTTGATGTTGTTAAAAACAGGCCGGCCGGCCAAATAAATTCAAGTCCCAGTGGTTCCTTTTTTTAAGCTAAACTTACCCCCCTCTGATATTTCTGCCAACATTTCTTTAACCCATGAAAAAAAGCCCCACCGTCTCATCATCACTACATTTTAAGAGCTTTACAGTTTTCCCAACTTGTTAAAGAAGGAAAGGATTATAAGAAGAGAAAATCCATAGAAGAACCATCGAGATTCTGACAGATGGACAGAGGCAGATGACGCCACAGCAGCAAAACATATACGCAGAGTGACGCAGGAAATATTTTCAAGGTTTAAAACTCTTAAAATAATTCAGCTAGATGCCAATGCAGTGCCAGCTGGAGGCAGTAATCTCCTTTTGCAGAATATTACCTCTATACTAAAACATGAGGACATCTGAAACATCAGCCTGTGGGGATTTGTTATATTTATAACTTTTTGCTTTTAAAAATGATCTAGATGTTTGTTTGTTACTCAAACGTAATAACCAAGATTCCTAAAAGAGATGTTTTCAAATGACAGGACAAAATCAAGTCACGCTCGGTGGTCCTTCAGTCCAGACAATTACAGTCTGTGACGCTGTGTGGGAGGATGATCGGGTCGTGATATGTTGTCTGCAGTGTGGGATGTGCATGTGAGTGACAAAATCAGCTCTCGACTCGACGATGACTACAAGTGTGATGACTCAAGCAGAGGTATTATTTGTTCTGCAGGAAGCTTCAGCATGTGTGTACTTTCGAGTGGGGGTTAGTGCACACCCATGGAAATGATCCACAGCCTTAACTTAGAAGTAATAATAATAAAGCAATGTCTGAAATGTTCTGGGCTTATGCTGACATAACCCATGAGATTTATTCATCACAGGGAGATGAAAATGCAATCAAGCTACTTGCAGCGAAAAGCATCAAAGCCTCTAATTTTTGTTTCAAATTACCTTGATTGCAGACTGACATAAGAAACGGCGCGGCTAAGAATACAGATGTCAAAGCGGTCAAAGGAAAGCTCAGCTCTGTGTATTTGTTGTTGCAATGCCCCATCTGGCACCTATGACAACTTTTTGCACAACATACTTTAAACAGCCATCTGCTTGCGCACTGCTATACCATATATATGCTGTTTATACTAACAGGCTGGGTGGAGGCTGTGCACAGCCATAAAAAAGTCCCCTCGATTTTATTTAACACTTGCTGGTTGAATTCTGGGAAATAAGCGGCCACACAAACACAGAGAACAAAGAGCTCAGGCTCCTTGCAGCTTTCATATAATATGTGATTATTTTTTTAAGACAGAAAAATTAGCTGCCCGGGACGCCTGTTTTTCTAACCGCATTAGCATTTCCATCTGGGAGAACTTGCGAGCTGACCTAATCACCCTGCATTAGGTCGGCATATTCATCTGTGCACACCAGCTTCTAATTCCTGTCTGCTTTGCGGTTATGCTCAAAAACAAACATTTATAATGAGTCATATAAAAATCGTGCACGTTTGGCCCCAATAAACGCTGCTTGGTGCGACTCCTCATTTCCCCTGAAACTCTGTAATGGAAGTGCAAAGTTAGCGTGACCTATCCAACCATCACAGCCACACAAGTGAGAAACTCATCAAGTTGAAATAAACCATAGTTATGCTTTAACAGCAGAGCGTATTCACTGCTACATGCAGCAAATCTCAGGCCTTTTATATCTGTTATATTATCATCATTTGCTAAAACTGGCATTAATATTGATATTACAAAGCAATCTGTGCGTGGTGCATGTTTGCTTCTAAGTAACTGGGTGGGGTAATTAAAGCCCTCCACAGACACTGGGAACACATGTGGGTCGCACATTTTGACTAATTATCAGAGCACGCAGACAATCAAACTTTAACAGTTTGTTCACTTTAGCAACCTGTTATGTTGATAACTCACAACAACCTCTAAACACATTAATATATTATTATATGAACTTACTGTAGAAGTTGTTATGTAGAACAAGCTGTTGCCATCTATTTACTCATCCAGGAAGCATGCTGATGTGTTCCCACTCACGCAAGCCTATAGACTGGTCATCGACCAATCTGGCAGCCACTGGTTACTGGGGAAATGGACCATTTTACGAGTGGTTGCGGGCAGCCACATGGTGCGGTTGGTCGCAAATATTTTCATTTTTCACGTGATAAAACCCTCTATTTACACTGTGGGTATACGGTGCTGCACATTGCAATGACTGCCTGTCGTTAGCATCAAAGAACTGCTCCTTGCTAGCTGCCACACAGCCAGGAGTTCGTGAGTGAAAACAGGTTACTGAGGTAATCGGCTAGGACCACAGCAGTTTCCTGCTCGTGGCTAGAAACTATGTTTGAGAGTAATAAACCAAGACAACGAGCTAAAAGAGCTGTTTTAAAGTTGGGTATTTTGTGTGTTTTTCCTACCGCAAGTGAGCGTGTTCACAGTAGCTAATGTCTAATTTATTTCAACAGAAAAATGAAACTTTAATTTTAAAGGTTATCATACCTGAAGCTCGACTCTTGTATTATTCCTGCGTTGGGTGGCCTCCACCTTGAGTGCCGAGGCTGTATACATGGAGCTCACTCATTAACGTCTTTCCTGACTCAGCTTTGGAGTCTAATCAACAATTTGTTGCATTTTCTCGCTGCTTAGAAATGGAAAATATTGCTCTTAAAAAATCAGCCTCAATTCATATTTAAATGATGCCAGCTATAACCTGCTGCCTGCACAGTGAAAGTATCACATGCACACACCTCATTTGCTGTAATATGATAATGTGTATTCTCAGAGTCAAAAAAGAATAACAAAACCAATATTCATTATGCATTCATTTCTCTGTTTTTAGGTTTGCTCCACAAATTGACTCTAAATGCAAATGGCGATGTCCGGTCTGGTTTTCAGAATGTCAGCTGAGAATAGATGCTGCTCCATCACAACACTGGGAACAACTGTTACTGTAGAGAGGCCAGACTTTCTCAGACTCGTTTCCATGGTAAGCATCTCCATGATGCCGCAAAAGCTTTACATTAGTAACCAGACCTGGTGACAACAGCAGGACATACAAGGAGCAGGAAAATGCACTTTTCTTTCACAGATATGACAAACTGTCGATGGTCATTGTTTGTAGTCTACATCTATTATTTATGACGAACAGGGTCAAATGTGTTACATTCCAGGATACCAGTTACATAAGCAAACCCTCATGACTGCCAATCACAGCGAGCGGTTTTTCCTCATTCAGTAAAATAAGTAACTATAAGAAGCAGCAACATCAAAATCAACACCTTCAGTGATGCGTTCCTTTGTAACGAGCGCGGAAAATGAGATTTAATGTGGAACGTGGTAAGTTTGTCTCAAGAGAAATGAGCAAAAAATTGTGATCATAGCAAACCTTTTAAAATGAGAGCTCTTTGTATGAGCTCGCTTAGGAAAAAAGGAACATGGACAAAGCGTGTGCGGGGTTTTGTTGCTTACACTGAAATAGTTAAACTGGGAGCTGTACTAAAATGTTCCAGCATGATCCACACTTGGGTTTGTTATATATTGAATTTGGTTTTCACTCTCGATCCAGTTCCTCTCACTGATACTGACTAAAGATGTTTTATACTCCTTTTTTGTACCAAGCCAAAAAAACATCTACAGCCATTACTTTCCTGCCTCAGGCGCAGCGTCCTGTCCCTCTGCTGCGGCGGCGACATCTCTGCTATAAAATCAGCCACATTTGTGACTCAAAGTACCGCAGCTTAACTCGGCCACATATAAGAACTCTGGGAAATGCCTGTGTGAGAAAATCTGATGTCCACAGTGATCCCATATACTGGGTTTGGAGGAGATACGAGGATTAAGACTGAGAATTCCTTTAAGGCAAAAAGACAATTTTCAACATGGCTACTCTCTAAAACAAGGATGTTGTAAACACTTTGTTTTGTTAGGGTCGTGAGAACACTGTTGCCTTTAGCCATGTGTAGCAAGTAAATTCCCCAAATCCAGACATGCACCCTGTCTGTAGAGTGGAGGTGAAGTAACTGCGCAGACTCCCTCATCCTTTAACCCTTTGATCTGCCGTTTATCTCAGCGCGTCGGTACCTTTGTGCTCTTTCACATGTTCTCCTGTTCTCGCTGCTGATATCCTCTGGGTGAAATGAGGGGCGAGTGAAGCACTCATCTAAATTCTCTCCACTTAATTGCAGCGGGCTGATGTGGAGTGCGAGTGTCTTAGAAATGAATGAGGCTGAACCGTGTGATGAACTGTGTGTGGTGTTACAGAACTGCCTCTTTCACTTCCTTTGAAGCCTCTCAGTCACTTTGCAATGCTCAAGGATTTGCTGACCTACATGCTCAGAGAAAAATTTTACACTCAGAGGTACTAGCAGGGTCTTTGACACTTTTTTAAAAAATTTAGAGTTTTGCAGGAGACCTTTTACCCCATCTTCCTCTTAAAATGGTGTTGCCTCATTTTTATTTTATTTTTCTCAGAGAGCCTCTGCAGGGCCCTGGTTTACAGGAAAAGAGTGACACAATCAATTTGCAGAGCAAGTGACACAATCAGCGCCTACATAAATCATATCAGCACAGCCAGACCCCCGGGCGCCTGCTGAGGTGACAGTTCCATGGCTCACCTCCAGAACGCCACCTGCCAATCAGCAGAGAGTGACAGATAGCAGAGAGCAGGTACTCGGCATTGTCACACCGATAGCTTAGGATGAGGGGATTATTTTCAAAATGAAACTGTAATGATTTAAAGATTACCTGCTTACACCTGTAATCAGAGCACTGGATTACTACTGTGCACGAGCAGAACGAGTATTTAATGTCTCTCAGTTGATGGAGGATTTCCCCGTTTTGCTTCCTGTTATGGCCATTTTCTTTTCACAATATAAAAAAGTATACTGCAATGGTTTGTGTTTATCTGTTGTAGAGCAAGTTCCATGAATACACAGCACAATGCAAAAATAGTTCACAACAAGGTGACCTTGGAAGGTTAGATCGACCATATTTAAGTGTAGAAGACCTGAACTTCACGATGGCGCCTTGTAAGCAGTAATTAAAATTAGACTTCTGAAATAAGCATTGTTGGGTTTTTTCTACTTTATGAAGCGTTTAAAAGTAAAACTAAAGTATCAGGAGAGTGCAGGAATGACAGGACAGTGGAGCAACAAGAAAAGCAAAACACTGACTTTTACGTAACAATCAAAGCCTCCTTTACTGTAACCTTGTGTCATAGTGAAACCATTGAGAAGACATATAAAAGGTTTCCTTTAAGTAATCTGAACACTTCCCGCTGCTGCTGGCTCACGTTATATATCGGTGAAAGAAAATAGCAACGTAAACATAGAATCAATCATACCGCCTGTTCTTTTTATACATACAGCTTCTGGTGCACGAAACATACTTTGTTTCTGCTTCAAATCATCTGCAGGCGAGCTCAGTAATTTCAGTAGATTGAGCAGGCATGTGGAGGCGGACTTTAAAACACTTAGCCTGTACGTTTCTACCATCGTGAAGGATCTGCCTGCTGTTCCGAGTGACTAACTGACACAAGCCTCAGCACCCACTGCAGCAACACTTTAGCCGCTCACTTTCAGGCTAACACAGCCTACACTCAGTGCCTTCAGTTCAGAGAACTAACATGGAGATAAAATAAGAATTTTATTCAATTAAAGCCCTCATATAATTATTATAGTTCATCTGAAGCAGCTCGAGATTCTAAGAGGATTGCAGTTTATTGTATAAAGCAGGTACTTATCTGTTAAACAGCTTCAGGTAACCTTTCACAATAGGCAGGGTGCTATGTAGGATTGAAACCTGTACATAGATTTTGGAAGTTTCACATCTGATTCACATGCTTTTGACTATAAGTGGGTAAAATTATAAGTGAAACATAGAACACCAACATTTTTGGTATTGCTCTGACACAAAGTAAATATAGAGCTGATATTACCAGTATTGATACTTCTGTATATTGCACTCTGTGATGAATACTAAATGTAAATGGAGCTAAAAGTAAAGTTTGTATATTCATTAACAATTACAACTTTATGCACACACCTCTGTTTGCAAGTGATTCAAATAAAGCAACAAATTCTGAGTAATTTCAGGCTTCTATAGCTGACCCATCCATGGTCAAATGTGTATGATTTCATACTCATTCAAAAAGCGAGTCAAGTTTTATTGATTTGGGAGATCCACTAATACCCACATTGAAAGGAGCCAGTTGAGGTGGTTCAGGCATCTGACCAGGATCCCTCCTGGACACCTCCTATATGAAGCTTTCTAAGCATGTTTAACTGGAAACAACAGGGCACTTCCAGGACATGCTGGAGAGATTACATCTCTTGGCTGGATTGGGAATGTCTCAGTGTTACCCTGGAGCTACAGGAAGTGGATAAACACTACAAAAAGAATTAAAATATTTTGCTTTGAAATCCACTTGCAGATTATTTAAAAGGAGGTGTTTCCATAGACGTCACCAACTGGAATTCAGTCTGTGAACTTTAGTCTGTTCTTACATGAAGCTTTTGTTTGTAAATTTTCTTCCAGCTTAGCTGAAAGTTGCTGTCTTAGATTTATAACATATGTCAATAACTGTCTGGGAAAAAACAATTTCAGTTATTCGTGATTTAAATGTTCATATTTCAGACAGACTGTAAACCTATTCACTGCATACTTCAGGCTTTGCTCCTTACCTTGACCTCCTCTGATGCAAACTCAGACCACAGAAGAATTTTCTTTCTTGCAGCGAGTAAAATCTCTAAACTTTTTTTTTCTCATTTTCTTAATTCGAAATAAGTCAAACAGACTAAGGAACAGGAATTCTGGATGTGAAATCAAAGCACAGGAGGTAAACCACCTTCATTAAGTTCATTCAGCTTCAGGTCCCAAAGTCAATCGATCACTGCGGCATCACTGAGAGTTACAAACTGTCTAAATTCTTCCATCTTTAATAAAATGATCAGTGTTGCTGCTTTACCAGGTCTAACAATTAAGTTTAACATCCATGAAAACAGGATTTATGAAGTTTAACAGAGTTAGCAGTTAGCAGGAAGTTAGCTCGCTAGCTTCCACCTAAACATGATATAGCATGTTCTGACTGAGAGATTTCTGAAACATTCAAACATACAGCTCTGCTATCACTTCCAACATAAATGAAGACAGAAAACTAAACAGCAGTGACGTTTGTAGGGTTACTGAAGTTGGGCTAGCTGCTATATAATGATGTGCTACGTGATCGCTAGCGACACAGCTATGTTAGCATAGCATAAACACAGTGAAGCTGGAGGATGAACGCTAACTTTTTCCCACTCGATAAAAGTTAACGTGAGGGTTCCTGATGGTTAGGGACAAATGCAGTCGCATGGCAGGATGCTGTAAGGATGCCTTAATAAACGCAGTTCTTTGGACCTGGAAGCAGGTTTCATACATTCATACGTCATCGCTTAACAAATGAATAAAGAATAGGTCAGGCCAAAAACAAACTCCTTTTGCTTTAAATA
The DNA here is from genome assembly GCF_013358895.1 of Oreochromis aureus. Taxonomy (NCBI): domain Eukaryota; kingdom Metazoa; phylum Chordata; class Actinopteri; order Cichliformes; family Cichlidae; genus Oreochromis; species Oreochromis aureus. The sequence continues at coordinate 1,400,372 of NC_052956.1, forward strand.
AAGATTGATTGTATTTATACATCTGTGCAAGTGTAGGGGTTTAAATGCCTGTTTTTTCATTTGCATGAGTGTAAATAGTTTGACCACTTAAAAAAGTTATTATTATTATTTATTTATTTTAAATTTGTGCATTCTGTAGTAAAAAATAAATAACTGGCCATTACTTGTCTTTTTAGAATGAAATATAAAAACACAAAGTAATTATTGTGCAGCAGAATGGCCTTATTCATCATTATAAACACTTAATAATGTATTTTTGCTGAAAAGTAAATATTAACTACATCCATAAAATACATAAAAAGTACCATATTTTCCTCAGAGGTGTGGCTAATTACATAATAACGAAGCACAACATGGAAGTACCCAATGAGTCAAAGCAGTAATTAAGTAAATGTATTTACTAGTGATGGGACTTACCTCATGGTGATGGCACCCAGTATATATTTTGGCATATATGCTCAGAGCCTTCAAATAATGTGGAGGAGTTCACATCCAGAACAGCACTACAGCAACACAAGCCAGCACTTCTACTGGAGTGACAATTCTGTGTCACTCCTGCGAGACACTAACCTGCCAATCAACCTGCTCACACAGGTAACGTATCTGTGTTCTCACACACACACACACACTCATACACACACCTTTTCACCTGCCAATCCATCATGACAGACAGGTTTGAAACACACTCTTTGTCAGAGCAGAGGCAGCGACATGGGTAGATAGCAGCAGGAGTGAGGACGTGCTGAAATGAGAGGGAAGATTTCTTTGTCCTCAGTAGCACCCCGCCATCATTACAATGTTTTACAAAATGGCTAAGGACCAGAGAGACGCAGTGCGGTCGGTCACGTCTGTTTCCTGCTGCTGATCTGCCCGAGTGCCGTCGCTACATCACCTCGCTCACAGAGACCCTATGGAGAACACTGACAGCATCAACACAATGCATTATTTATGCTCAAGCATCCTAAGAGACGCGTTCTCATTGCAGCAGACAATAACTGCTCTCTCCGTCCAAGTAGCTCATGCAGATTATGATGTAACAAATTCGATGGGTACGCTCGAAATTAAATATTTCACTAACAACCTTTTAGAGGTGGCACAGTTTTTTCTGTACTGGCACACAGCAACGCAGATATTTTATTTATAGTATTTTATTATTTAAATAGTTGAATGATTATTATAGATTTCATCTCAGGTAGAGAACACTTTTACTAGGATTTTCAGAATAAAAGAGAAGTTTAAATTATCATGTCTATATAATTACCAAAGCAACCAAAAGCGATCTAAGAATTCCTATAAATCATCAGCCAAAATGTTAAAACCTCTTGCCTGATATCGTGCAGGTCCCCCCCGCATCACCAAAACAGCATTAACACATGGACTTCTGGAGGCATCCTGTGGTGTCTGGGGGATGTTGGCAGAAGCCCCTAAGAGTCCCACAGTCTGATCCTGGGGCCTTTAAGCCCAGAGCTTCTTTGGTGTAGGGCCGCTCGATATAACGATATATATCGGATGACGATATGAAAACATCTGTCGTTTCATATCACGCTATCGTTTGTTTCGTGGTGTCGTAAAATAAACTGTTTGCGGCAATATTTTTTTTGTTTTGATGGTCACTGTAGTGGCTATATTAATTTCTGTTCTGTCTTTCTCTCATATTTAAAACAACCACACTACGGACGGACAACCGGCTGTTTTTATGCGTTGTCATTAGCAACAACCACGGTAAACACAGCCTGTGGCTCCACCATCCACTTGTTTATTTTCCACATAAACCTTTCACAATAAAGCTGAAGATCCTGTTCAGATTTTTCAAAATAAACTGAAATAATGACAAAATACATTACTCTCAAACATGAAATTTTAGAATATGCATCAAACAGATTACCACAAATAAAAACATGAAGTAACTATAAATGTCGCCTACAGTCACCACGTGGATGCAGGCACAGAGAATCCCAGCATGGCCAGTGACGATGAGGCAGAACCAGTTAGCTCCAAACAGAAGGACCAGTCCAAACAAATCAAGGAGCTTATGTCTAAACGAGGGGCTCCCTCTGTAACATGGACATGGTTTGGTTAAGAAAAGTCTGACACGGACCAGAAAACTGTACGATGCAAATGATGCAGGAAACCGGTCCCCACCTCAGACTCAAACACGACAAACCTCTGCTACCACCAACGCAAGAGTCACGTGGAAGAGTGTGGAGCGAGTTTACGGACGAGAAGCAAAAAAGAGCCGCCAGGTGCTCCAAATACACCTTAGACTCAAACGTTACAACTTATGTCTAAAAATGTACAGTTTCATGCATCAGTCAAAACACTCGACTCCAGGTACACGACGCACAGCTGAAAACACTTCACGCAAGTCGAGTTGCCCGAGATTCACAGAATTTACAGGAAATGTAAAATTTTTATGATTTATATCGTTGTCGGGACGATAAATGTCTTCTATCGGGATATGAGATTTTCATCATATCACACAGCCCTGCTTTGGTGCATGTCAAATATTAATATTATTGATTAGGAGCTACTGAGTTTGACCAAATGTTTCTCCCATTGAAAACACAACGTTCAGCTAAATAGACTCAACTTTCTGGGTGTTCCACTGTTGCCTTCTGTTGTCCTGAAAAAGCCACAGTAACCGAGTGTTATTGCCAAGATGCTGTGCTTGGGCTGCAGCAGTGCTTAGCTGACTGGCCCATCCAAACTAACATCAACATAAATACCAGGACTCGAGGTTTCCCAGAAGAACATTGCATTATAACGAGATGATCAATGTTAATCACTTCAGCTGTGCGGGTTTAATATTGTGGCTGATCAGTGTAAATGAGTGCTTTAGTTACAAAAAAAGATAATGTTCCCAACGCTCTGACCTAATGCCACAGTCTCATCAGTTCACTGAAAGAACTCGTATTAACTTTTGACCAACATTTATAAGTTAAATTTAGCCTCTCACTAATTAATTTGCAACCAATTATGCTGCAACTACGTGGTGCTGGAGAAATCCCAGTGTCTATGTCCTATTTCTATAGCAGATATATCAATTAAGGGCATAGTATGTCTGCAGGGTGCAATCAGGAGCTAGAGGACTGTTTTTAATTAACCACGATGTAGTTACACCGTGTGAGTTTACTGTTGTAAAGACACATAAGAGCCTTAAGAGATGACACGCTGCAAAGATTAGTTGTTTAGACGAAGAATGAAACCTACTTTTAACTCAAAGCTGATAGGAAAAGACAAAGTGAATGGTTGGTGTCCTTATTTGTCTCCTGTATTGGTCTCTATGATGAAAACTAAATGTAAATGGAGCTAAAAGTAAAGTCTGTGCATTCGTTACTAATTTGGTAAATATCATAAACTGGAAATCATGCAAGTAAATGCTTGAATATTCATAATGAATCTTGGGAATGTACAGAAGTCTTTCAACTTCATCACCCCGTCCCACTCCTCGTATATGGCCTGAGAAGCTCTATAGCTGCAGTTATTATCTATTCAGTGCGTTGTCTTTGTAATTACATGAAGATATGAAAATAAATCATAATTTCTTGTTAGCTGGAGAAAAAAAAGACAAAAGACCGCCTTTTCAGTTTTTAGGACTAGAACTCTGTTCTAACGAAAGCGTTTGCATGAAAGGTTTTCCCAAAAAAGTCGGAACATTGAGTAAAGTGTAAATACAAGCCGGATGCAATGACTCACAAACCCATATTTTATTCACAATGAAACACGGGGAACTCATCAGATGTTTAAACTGAGTCATTTTACTAGTTTGTGAAAAATATCTCATTTTGTATTTAATGTTAATGCAACATATCTAAAAAAAACAAAAACTGGGATCGAGACAACAAAGGCTGGAAAAGTACGTGGTCCTAAAAAGAAACAGCTGAGGGAAAATTTTGCAGCTGATTAAGTGAATTGACAGGAGGTCAGTGACATGACCGGGACAGAAAAGAGCATCTTTGACAAGCAGAGTTTCTCAGGAGTAAGGATGGGCAGAGATTCACCACTCTGCAACAAACTGTGTCCACAAATTGTGGAACAGCTTCACGATAATGAATACTTGGACTTTCTCATGTACAGTGGATAATATCATCAAAAGATGCTGAAAATCTCAAAGCGTAAAGGACAAGGCTAGAAATCAATATGGGATGCTCGTGATCTTCAGCTTCTCAGGAGACACGGCATTAAAAACAGACACGGTTCTATCATGGAAATCACTGCTTGGGCTCAGGAACACTTCAAATAATCAGCGTCTGCAAGCACAGTTGACTGCATCATCCTCAAATGCAGGGAAAAGCTCTATTATGTCAAGACGTTGCCAAATGTGAACATAACTCAGACGCTTCTCTGGGCCAAAGATCTTTTAAAATGGACAAAGTGGAAAACATCTGTGGTCAAACTAATCAAAATTTGAAATTTGTTTTGGAAAACATGGATGCCACATCCTGCAGGCGATCAGCAGTTTTGGAGAACCGTATGCTTCCATCCAGATGACATCTTTGTCAGGGGAGGCATTGAATATTTCTGCAAATAATGATAAGCTACTAAAACAGCATGGCTTCTCATTAGAGTCTAGATACTGTACTGAGCTTGTGATGGACTGAATGAGCTACTACGTCACTGATACAGAGGTCAACCCTCCTTCACTGTGCCTGCTCAGCCAGGTGAGCTAAACAGGTACGCAGCATTTTGATAGCACCAGTAAATTTGCAGTAGTTGTTACACAGTGACAGATTTTTACTGTGATCATAACAAAAAGTAATAAAGTGGTTTTTTGGCAGCAACCGTCAGCAGATTTGGGCTAATAATTATTAATTCATGATTCGCTCTGCTAGGGCGTCGTGGGACTTCAGGCTTTACAGTGGTTAGCTGTTCTTCCTCAAATACAGTCTGGCAACACTTCCTCTGGACTTGTCTTCAAGTTTGCACCAGTAATTTTGCTTAATTATGATAAATAACTAATTTCCAAGCTGTGTTTGTGTAACATTTGAACACATGTTTGTGGTGTTATTGTGTTTCCAGCACCAACTACTGTCTGTTCACATACACAAGTAAATACACACGTTAAGCCTGTTTAACTCGTTGTATTTAAACTCAAAGACATTAAGCTCTCTCAGTTATGTTCTGGACGATGGTTATTTGGTCTAACAAAGCATTGAAAATACTGCAAATGTTAAGATTACTAATATTTTACAAAACTGAACTGGGAACAGTGGGTGTCTGTAACTGGCTATTTGTGAACAATTCAGTAAAACTGTATTAAACATGTACATCCAGGTTTCTGAACAACATGATTTGTAGTTAAAGCCTCGTCATATATTTAAGCTGACACTTGCATGCATTTTATCTGGGTTCCAATTTTGTCGACCGACTCAGTTTTCCTTCTCCATCATCGAGCAGACCTGACAGACGACAAATGGCCAATATGAGCCCATCCATCAGAAAATAATAAACACCTGTTAACAGAAATCATACATCCTTTAAATATGAATACGTTTGATTTATGCGCAGCCGAACTCCAAGGATTAATATGATTACAGTTATTAAACCAGCAGGATAATGAGTTATGGAAATTCTAACTCATGAAAGCTTCAGCAGACTGCCTATTAGACATCATTCATAATCAGCTCCTTAGTGTACAGATAGGGTCGATTTGTACCCCCACACAGTGCCACACCAGATGGCTAATATTTGGCATGCAGCAGCGGAGTGACAGGAGTTAAATTAGAGCATCGACATATTAACATTATTGTCGACATGAATAATGGCCAGAAAACCTAAAGCTTGAAGAAATAATTTGAATAATCATGTCTCATCATATTCATGACGGTAAACATAACAGCTGTTTTTAGGTTTCCTATAGAAGCAGAAAACACAAACTTAATATGCACCTTAAATGCAGCGTGAGCTTTGTGTGCTTACACTTTTAGTGACGTGTAAATGAACAGTAATGAATTTAAAAATATACCTACTGTGGACATATACAAACAACATCCAGGTTTTTACAGTAAGATGCTGCTGATGAGGATTTCCCTCCCTCGTGAATCATCCTTATAGAGGAACGAATGAGCCAAAGTTACTGACCATTTCAACAATGCGTGCACAATCAAGAGAGTTAAATGCGCCGTCTCTACAGCACTTTGGGTTAACTTCTGCTGATGTGCTATAACTATAATAGACGTGACAGTCAATAGAAAAAGGTGGATGTTAGAGATATATGCTTTCATTTCCAAAACAATACTTCATTTAACACAGTTCAGTAGGTTGAAGTATCGATCAAATGCCAAAATCAGCAATGGTATCAATACTATTGATATTTGGATCATTACCTCTATGGAGTCAAGCTGGCAGTTATGTGCGACCTGTTTGTGATAATGCAGCGATTACTTGCGATAAGTCATGAAAAACTGCAAACTTGTTGCCATCTGTTGCAAATCTGCCACAAACAGTACAGGATGGGGAGTTAATTGTAAAATGACCAAGATGCTCAGCAGCCTTGCTGTAATATATGAATATAACCTGAATACAAGCAGGTGGCAGCCTGCTGAGCTGAGTCTCCCACAGCAGACGTGTCTGACTGTAACTGCGTTAGAGTCTCTCTGATTTCATGAGAACACTTATTTGCAAAATAAGTGTTTGCAAAACTTCTGTCTGAGAGTGACTGCAGCCAGTCCAGGTTGGACTGCTATTGGTTGCCTCCCACTTGGTGACCTACACAGTATCCTTACAATCAAAGGTCGTCATCCAGTTTGGTTGGCTGTTGCTGTTGAGTGCTCAACCAGTGGGTGACCCAGCGGTTGCTCCAATGAAAGACCATGGTACAAATTTCATACTGGATACAATTCATCTGCATCCCCCATCAAATTATTTTACCACCAGTTGTTGGTTTATGCTCTAATTAGCAAATAGTTAGCATGCAACAGTCTAATTTTCCACACCCACTATGTCAGCATTTAAGGCAACACTGTGCTTAATTATACTACACCTAAAACTGCCCTCTGGACTGTTTACATTTTACCAAGCGTGCAATCACATATCAAGGAAATGTTGCTATGTGGACGGATGAAATTTCCAAGTTTATAAATCTACATCCAGCTGCAGCATGATCGCTAACAGAGCTTTTACTCAGACTCTACGTTGATTTGTCTTTTAAACGTTTGCTTCTAAAATAAATCTTAAATATGCGACGGAGTACAAGGAGCACAAACAGCAAATGTGAATGATGCACGTCACCTGACACTGCATCTGTGTCACGTTTATGGATTTTTATATGTGGCAATGCTGACATTTCTACTGCTGGAAAAAGCAAAAAAATCCAGCATTTGTCATCGTCTGAAACCAAGACTTCTTTGTTCCTTTTGTATTTGCTCACCAGCATAGCAAATGAATTTTTTTTAATATGACATACACAAAAATAGATATGTTCCTGAAGAAAAAACAATCACTGGGAATATGTACGGCAGTGTAGGAAAGTGTGTCGCTACGTGGTGTCAGTCTGTATGCAAATACACCTTCATTAGTTTGGGAGATCAGGAGAATGAGGTGAGGGTACGATGTGTTATATTAGAATGGAAGGCACATGACAGTCCTATTTCCTCAGAGACTTTCCTGTTCACTGTCTTCTATTATATTAAACCAAATCAATTATCCCAAAGGCAGCATGCTATAACAGGAAGCTGGGTGGGCATTTTTAAACAGAGTAGGCTGGCTGCTCAAATCTAAATAAGCTGCATGTGATTACAATGATGAGGACACTGAAATCCTGTAATTGAGACACGCAACATTATGATTGCATACTGATTGAATATAATTAGCTTTGGCTTTTACTTTGTTTGCTAGCTTCCTTTAATTAAAAAAGATTTTTCCTTTTCTCTTTGTGGGAATGGATTCAAATTATCCGGGGATGTTTGATAAGTGATTAGCCTGGTAAGGCCCGCTAAGATAATTAATGGTCCAAAAATGTGCTGCAGTCGCCGAGCGGCTTCCCCCCTCTACGCGGCCGCAGCGGCTATAAATCTAGCTGTGCCCATGTTTAATCCATAACGAGTCAGGCCGCCTTAAAGGATGTATTTTCGCTCCTCTCCTTTAGTCATTTTCATTTCAAGCTTCTACGAGCCGCTGATAAGCAGCTTTGACATCCAGGTTAACATTGCTCTGAGAGGTTCATCATGAGCTGCGCTATAAATAGCTGCTGCAGATACAACCTCATGTATGACTGCTATGCATACTTACTTCTAAACTCTGCTGTGGAGTTGTGTCCTGACACATCCCTTACATTTCCACTGCAGGTCTCCAAATGTGCCTGCCTGCCTGCAGTGAATATTAAGTCCATTCTCCTCCAGTGTCTCCGTGGGTGTAAGGCCTCGTCCTTGCAGAGCAGAGCACACTCCATCCCTGACAAGGGCTCCGCTTTTATCACCTGATGCAGTGAGAGCCAAATGAGGGTTCGGCCATGTTCAGCCATTTATCATCCGCGATCAGCGAGCAGCCACAGGGGCAGAAAGGACCTTGGCTGCGTGTATGCCCCCCCCGTCCCCGCCATTTGTTCTTAAAGTCAACCAGGTTTAGTGTCACTACGGTCTGCTGCATTCTCTGCTGGGAAAACAAACATCAACACGGCGGCTTTGCTGATGCACTTCGGGGCTCGTGGCTCGAGCTTTTGCGTCCAAACATGCTGCATCTTGTGCAAAATACTCGCTCCGAGGTAAAAACGGATGATAATGATGAATGTGGCAAACGCGGTCAGAGGCGCGTTAAATGGGTGCTTATTTAGTCTTCTTCCTGGCATCCATTCTGTTTGCCAGCTGTACTGTAGAGCGGGGCATTCAACCAAGAAATGTCTGCATCTCATAATCAATTGAGAAACTTGTGCACGGCATAAAAAGTTACTTGCGAGTCATTTTGACAAACAGTGCTGCTTTGTAAGATATTCAGTAGCCCTAAATTGAACACGTTGAATTACTGCACAAGCCCACACTGTTCTACAAGCTTTTTTTTTTTTGGTGTTTGATGAATGTGCGCAGAAAACCACCTCCAGAAAGAAAGTAGTTGCTGTTCTCAGCTTGAACAACGAGGAGGAGAGGAAGGTAAATGAGTTGCTTTCCCCTCACATTTTCCTAAAAATAAGGGGGTGTGTTTCTCATTTGTGCTGAGGAGAGGGTTGGTATTCTCTTTCATCCGCCTCATTTGCAACACAGCTCCACTCCCTTCGTAATAGCGTGTTTGCACTCACCCTCTGACATACTCTTAAACATACATTTGCTCCGGCGCGGCTTGCCGAAACGGGAGTGTGGGAGTCGCTCCTATTCACCGTTTAATGGTCACACTTAACGACCGCTTTCACAATTGCCCGAGTGTCCTCAAGAGGATATGCTGCTGTAGGCAAACAAGCAAATTGTATAGAAGAAAAGCTTCTAAAAAACTGTAATTTGTTTTTTGTGGGATGGCAGTGATTGACCACTGCGGACTGAAGCCAAAACAGTTGGTCTCCAGAGCAATAAAGGATGAAGGTTTTTTTATTTGAGGTTTTTTCATCTTAAAAAAATAAAAAATGTATTTCAGAGATAAATGGTGCCTGGCGTGTCCTGATGACAGATTCCACTTGTCTATTTATATCCCTAATTTTTTAAATATGTCAACATTTATGAAATGCAATAACACAAAAATGTGCAGACAGTAACTGTTCCCCTAAAAAGGAAGTTTGAAACTTTGATCTTCTCTTTGACTTCCAGGTGTTTACGCCCAGATGCTTATATTCTCATCAGGCTGATCAACGTCTGTTCTTTACATTAAAATTTCACTTTGGTTCTCAGTGACATTTCCATCATTTTAACCTTTACTTGGGCCATTTTCAGACCTCTGCTTCATTTACTCTGTTCCGAATGAGTCGATGAGTTTGTAAACTTAGCATCTTGTTTGGTTTGTTTTCACGGAGAAAAATCCAAGCGAAGCATAATGCGTCACTCCAAACCAGGTGAGAGTGTTCAGTCTGCTTATTGGCCAGATGTGTCTGAGCAACAAAAGCAGATGCAGCAGGAAGGTGTTACATTCTTTTCACAGCTAGGTGCTAGCCTGTCCAGAGGTTTGCACATCTCTAGTACCTTACTGCAATGAAAAGCATACGTGGCTACGCAAGGTTCTTTAACTCAAACTCACAACAGACAGCAGGTAGCTGCTTCGGATTGCGGTCAGATCACGTTCACACCAGTGTGGCTGTTTTAGTGTTCACAGCTGAGCGCACATTTTTGAGGTCACGTTGACAGTTAATCCAGTCTGTCATATCATAGCAATGAACTGATAGATAAGCAAAAATCCCAAATCTGCTCCAGTCTACATACAAAGAAATTCATATTAATGACTTAAATTCAGAGTCCAACCAGAGCCTCAAAGTTTTGAAACAAATTCAGAAATTCCTCCATACGTGGTGGTGCTGCAGGACGGTGGCTTAACGTAGGCACTGTTACAATATAACCGGTTTAGTCCCCTGCTGCAAAGACCTGCACCCCAGACTGACTCAGACATGCTTATAAATTAAACACGACTTATTTACAAACTTTCACCAATCTGTCTGAGAGTGATGGCAGTCAGGACTGGGACTGTTTGCAGATGGGTCCCTCCCCTGCAACGCTCTCAACCTCTGAGAGCATCACAGCTGCTCGCAGTCTGTCTCTGATACCAAAGCATCGAGTTACTGAACAATTACCGACCTTTTCCTAGTCACAAGGAGGCCGTCTTTCCATTTTTACTCTAGTGTAACTAAGCCAGTGCTTCAAAATAACAGTCAGTGCCCAGATGTGTTTCAAGACGGCTGGCACACAGTCAAACGTGTTGTTGGCTTTTTCTTTTCCTAGTATGGTTTAATAATTTTACATTATATACACGTGTGTGTGTGCATAATAATTTGAAGTTCCCTGCTGCACAGCTCAAATGTTAGCATGCTACTCTGCCAAATAAAGGTGGTGATTATCACCTGGCTTGTTTGGCTTATTAGCATTTTGCTTTGAGCTTAAATTAATTTTAGAGTGTGAGCTTTTTACAGCAGCAGATGGTGTGCCTTCTTTCTGTTCAATTTATTCTTGTCGTATTTCATTCTATTAGCACAAAATTAAAGGAAAAAAAGCATTATTATGTGTTTCGTGCCAGTGCAACTGGTATTTGTTTTAGCAAATCCAAAGCAGAGTTTACTGACAAGTATGGAAAACTGTTCTACATTTATAAATGACTATTTTCAGACCTCGTGAAACTTGTTTTCTAACTTTTGAAGTGAGAACTTGTACCTGTGTGGAGTAGATATAATTTATACTTGTGTTTTCCTAATCTGTTCTATATTTTTAGCAGCCCGTGCCTCCGTCTTCACCATTTTGAATTAGAATAACAAAAGCCAGATGATTTATTCCTGCTCCTTTTGTAGAGTTTTCTTTTCTCCTGCCTGTCTTCAGGAGAAAGGAGTGATGCAGTGTGCTGATATCAACATCTGTGCATCCGTGAAGACAGTGCTGCCCAGATAAGACGCTCACAAGTGTACAGAGGAGAGCTGTGCCACGGGGAAAGATATGCAGCACAGACAGATAAAGAGAAAAGCATGAAAAGAAAAGGTTGCAGCGAGAAATGGAATTGATAGTAACTTTACAGTGACCTTAATGCAGATGCTGTACAAAGAATTTAAACACACAACCACTTCAGCTAAGAGCCAGCACTGCTGTTTGCTTTATACACACTCCAGGCTTCCTTGTTGGAAGTGTTGTTGGTTAGAAACAGACATTATTTTTGTTTGTGCAAATTGCAATGGATCAATTTTCTTGAATGCCTGTCCTCCTTTGCAAGTCCCACAATGGAAGCAATTTAGACGTATTATGCAAATACCACTCCCGATAAACACTGTGGTAAGCTTTAGAAATGTCTTGGAAAACATACTTAAGTGGGTAACAAAATATGATCACGTTCCATTTTGTCAACATTTTTGTTTTTTGTATCTGTAATTTTTCTACCCAAATAAAAAAGCAGTATTATACGCCCCTGTTTTACACCTCTACTATAATTACCAGCTCCAAAAACACTGGGACACTGTAACGTGTAGAAAGACAACGCAGCCATTCAAAATGTCATAAACCCATATTTTATCCACAATGAAACAGAAAACAAATCTCATGTTTATGCTGAAAAAATGAAGCATTTTAAGCAAACTATTTGAATTTGATGGCAGCAGCGTACAGTTGTGATAAAAAAAAATGTATTTGTACTCATTGTGGGGATGCATGTCATGATCATTAATGTTCTTTTAACTTTGCACAGCATACATCCTTAATGCACTTTAATAACTCGAGAATCGGGTGCACATGTATGAACTGGTTTTGCATTTACTCTAATACACACCAGACAAACTCAAAGGCACTGACTGGATTGACCAGTAATCTGCTGTTTACTGAGCTCTTTACACTTTTCCATTGTTCTGAGGACGAGAACTGTAGATTGACACAAGCTGTGAAGGTCTCTCAGAGATCACCAGCAACCAAACACCAGTTATTCAGACATGTCACAACTTTGCATGCTGGCCATAAACTGGAAACAACAATGTCACTGCCCACAAAGAACTACGAGCCATGGACTAAGAGGGTGTCAAAAAGCCTCTGCGCCAACATCAACACCTTAAAGCTCAACTGAAACTTGCAGCTCCCCACATGGAAAAACCAAATGTCTTCTTTTTATGGCCAGAAGACACAAAGATTGAGCTGTTTAGCCAGAGGTAAACACCTCTGTGTCAGCAGCCAAACATGGTGGTTTGGCAGCTGTTACTGGTACATCGCACAAACCTGATGGAATAATGAAGGAGGAGGACGAACTTCACCTCAAATCAACAGTTAGATGGTTAAAACTTGAACACAACTGGGTGCAGAGCAATTATCACAAACCATGGACAGAGCAGGCTAACATTAAGCTTCATAATTATCTTCCCAAAACTCTTACGTCAACCCTGAACAGAGATCAGCTGTTGGACATTTGAGTGAAGAATGTTGTTTTATTCTTGCCTGGTGAACAATTCTTGCTCTAAAACTTACAGTTCAAAGCACTGATGGTGCCTTTCCAGATTACATCCCATACCATCAGAGGTCCAGGCTTTAGAACTGAGCACAGGCAGTTTCTCTGCTCTTTAGTCCAGAGGACGTTTTGCAAATTCCGATTTGTCCGACCACAGTTTTCCACGTTGCCTCTATCTGTTTTAAATCAGCAGTGGTCCAGAGAAGTGTTCCTTAGCCCATGCAGTGATTTCATGATTCAATCATCACAGTTTTAAATGCGGTGCTGCCTGAAGTCTAGATGATCATGGGCCTTGTCCCTTGCACACAGAGATGTCTCCAGATTCTCTGACTCTTTTGATGATATTATTTACTTTAAATGATTGGATATTCAAAGACTTCTCAATTCTAAATTTAGAAACATTAATCTAAATTTTCCCCTCAATTTTCAGCATTTGGTTGACCCTGTACAACATGTTTGGTACTTGTTGCTGCCATCAAATTCAAAATAAGTTAAAATCATATCTATCTATCTATCACATGGAGAGGTGGGGCCTACCTGTGCCTCCAATTAAGGGCAGAGCCATCCTTTCCTCGTACCTGCACATCCTGTCACCAGGACCAGCTGCGGCTGCCACCTTCCTCCTCATTGTCTTGTCTGCTATGGTTTTAAACTGGTTCACCCAGTCTAGTCTTTGTACTCGTGCTTTCCATTCTGGAATCCTCTCTCCTTGCTTGCTTCCAAGTTACCTACCAGAAGTTTGTTTCCCGTCCCTCGAAGTTCTCTCCTTTGTCCCAATACGGAGTTTGAAACAAAGACTCACCTGTTGTTTACAGGTTTACAGGTAAGCACCTCAAGTTACCCAGAAGTCTGCCTGAGGCTTTTAACCATTTGCAAATGACCATAATCAGCCAGCACTGGCTAATAACCAGTTTCCCTGTCTGCAGAGCCCCCCAGTTACATTACCTGCCTGTTTTTTGTTAACTCCTTGAGTTCTGTAAATAAACCTTGTAAATTTGCTCTTTGGGTCTGATCACTGCAAAAACATCACACTGTGAATAAAATATGAGATTTGCAAATCATTACATTCTGTTTTTATTTCAGTTTTCCACATCATCCCAACATTTTTGGAATTTGAAATGCACATAAAAATATCTTTCTCTATCCTGCTACACCCACCACTATGTTTATTAGTAAATATTAAAATGTGCTAATACAGTACTGTGTGTTCTGTTTGCTCTCCAGGCTCTGTGGGCCACAGCTTTTGGCTTATCTGCTATTAGCTGGTGAACCTGTGGAGCTGCAGCCAAATGCAGACCACTGCCAGCTAACAAGGAGCGTGTACAAAGAGAATTTGTGTCCTGACTTTGTGAAAAAATCATTTTTGTGTTGTTGCCAGGGAGCTTGTCGTCCTGTTGCTTCGATTTTAACACACTTATCAGGAAACGGTTTAGGACAGAGGAGCCATTTCGGTTCCTTCTGTTTTCTCTTTTTTGACTTGTTTGGAACGGCAACGTCAGATATTTTGGGTGGAAGATTTTACAATGTTTTGGCCTCTGCTTTCATATTTGACAATAAAAAAAACAAACAAATAAGCCTAAAAATGGAACTGAAGGCATTTGATAAGATTTGATTTGAATATGCAGAGGTAATCGTGTCCTAGACTACGATATAACAGAAATCAAGTTTAGACTGCAAGTCTACACTAAATTAAATTAGATGCTTTTGTTGTTGTATGTGGGGGTGACCCTCATGTGTTTGGACTCTGAACACTGTGAATGTTTAATCAGCAGTACTTTGCTAGCATTTCTATGATCAGCTAGAACATTTCTGCCAAAAACAGACCGATGGAGAGGGCTGTACGCTGCGTTTACTCTGAGTAAATGATAAATGTAAATGAGGGCGACTACAAAAGAAAATAAATAAAGTAGGTCAGTACAGTCAGTTCTATAAGAAGCTAGGATGCCAGTAACTTCAAAGAAACACCCAGCCTGAAAAATATCCGAACTGTGAAACTACTCTGCACAAGCCTGCTAAACCTACAAGAGCACGTAACAGAAAAGAGTGAACGGCAATCAAAGGACTCGTCGGTCTCGTTAGGTATTCATGCAACCGCTAGATGCAAAGAGGGTTTGGACTTCATTTAACCGCATTTAAAACGTGTGGAGAAGTGCTGCGGTTTAGCAACAACGTTATGAACAAGCGCTGATCTGTTTGAAAGCTGCACCTTGATGACCGCTGATAATCAGAGGATAGTTTTCATTGGACGGCAGATGATTCCTCGGGAACAGAATGGCTGCCTCAGCCTTCATCAGAACTGAGACGTTACTGTCACACCTTCTGTGGAAATACGACACGCTGTAAAAATAATGGAAGGAACTGACCGGAGGAAGGCAGGTTGTTGCTGTACAGCACGGGTACCTCACAACAACGAGGTTCTAGGTTTGAATCTCCTGTTCAGCTGGAGCTTCTTCTCTCTTTTTGTCTTCGCCTGTGGCCTTCCCCTCACAGCCCAAAGAGTCCTTGTTGTGTTAGCTTGCGATTCTAAATCTGCTGCAGGCATTGATATGAGTGTGAATGCCTGCCTCTGTGTGTTAGCCCTGTGACCTGCCACCTGTCCAGGGTGTACCGTCAGCTGGGATAGACTCTACCTCCCCCAAGGACCCTGAATTGGATATCGGTTAAGAAAACAGATTGACTGAAGTTAAATGGATACTTCAGTCAAACAGCAAAGCAGATGGGACTCTTCAGAAAAAAGGAGGGTTAGCAGAAATCAAAGCTATTACATAACCATTACAAAAGAAGGCGAGAACATCCTGGTCATTCATTATAAATTCATTGAGCATTGTGTCGGAGCAACAATGAGGTTTGTTTCATGCTCTGGACTCGGGAATTCCACGCAGGTGTCCCGTCTACTCCTGTTTCTCCTACAGGAGGCGTCCTCTCACACATGGCATACTTGTCATAGCTGGCGGTGGCTCATCAATAAGGTCACGGAGCAGCAATACAGATGCTGGGTGAGGTCTCTGTCCTGGAGAGAGGAGCTAATCAGAGTCTCTGCAGGGGAACAGCAGGGGAGCAGTCTGTCTTCTAATACTCGATCTGCATGCACTCACACAAATACACAGCAAACAGGAAGGAGAAATATAGGAGAAATTTAGATCTCTAGAACTCCGAATTGTAAACATTTAGCATGCTGTATATTCTGGACAAGCGGGAATAGGAACGGAGAGCTCCCGACGCCAGCACAAGCCCTTTTTAAAACCATAAACCTTGTTTATGTTTTAAAAAAAGAAGTCTTTAAATTTTCTTTACCGAGCCATCAACAAAGCTCGTGTCCCATGGGGAAAAAACTGACGTGAGGTCAAATTCATTCAAGGATTTACTCAGGATGTCTGCTCCATCAATGCTTGTGTAAACGACATTAGCAGGGTGTAAAGGTATAAAGGGCTGAAAGACACACTTACAATGTGATTCAATCAGCAGTAAAACACTCCCAACTGTGAACATGCTGTAAAGGCCACACTCACAGAAAATATAGTCTTGTGGCAAGATAGTGCTGCTTGGCAATAACACACACACACACACACACACACACACACACACACACACACACACTCATAAGTTTCTTCACTGTCATCAAAATGTAATACTGTGCAATTCACAAAGATTCCAAGGACATTTGTAAGTTAAAGGGATGGAATTGAATTTATATTAATAAAAAATAACATGAAAGATTCATCGGGTCTATATTCTTTAAGTTTGAGTCATCAGACTCTATGACCTCACCGTGACCTGGATATTTGTGTATTTTAAGTCCGACTCGGGGGAAACGATGCAGTTTCATTAGTCTTACACTGTGACGAATATCTGGCCACTCACAAAACTTTACCTGCCCTCAGTGATCGATACTTAATTACACCGGCTTTTCCTGGTTTTGTGGATTATTGGTTGGGGGGGGGGGGGCAGCTTGTTTGAGAAGCCAGTGAAAACCAGCAAGCTTATAAAGACAGAAACTGTGTGAGCGATCAGTAAACATGCATCATTGCTCGGCAGTCGATAGTAACAAACTGCCTTGAATCATGTGTAACGACATTAGAGGCAGAGAATAGGGAGGGATGGCAGATGCTTAGTTTGTTACCCGGGCCGCATTTGATGTAGCTATGTCAGCCAAGCCACAATTATGCTGTAATGTTCCTGGCAAAAAGTGGGCAGGCCAATTAATAATCCAGAAAACATATGCTTCTGTTTGCAGCTTTAAAGTTTCTTGTAGGAACTTGTGTTTTATAAAAAAGAGGCGAGAATTTATGTACAAAGGCAGCTAAAAAAAACCCCACGAAGGGCAATTCTCAGTTTGAGTTTATCTAAAATATGCTATAAATCTATTCTGGCTATATAAGCTATACATTATACTTACGGCACTGCATTAAAAATACATGTCTGGCTGAATCAAATATGTACGTTGTGCCATTTCTACTGAGAGTAAATCTCTGACTGGAGTGTGGCATGGCGGAGGGAATGGCAGCGGTGGTCTGTTGAGCTATCAGCGTGTTGGTTATGAGATTGAGCTCTAGTACCGACACAATCTGGGAACCTGTGAGCATGATCGCCGGGGGCAACCATGAAAGTTTTAGGGCTATTGGTGCAGCCACCGGATGAAATGCTAATACTAATAAAAACTGTCATTAATCCCTTTTAATTACTTAATCAATGACGATGCAATTCATTTTAGCAAATGCAAACAGGATTAGTCAATAGTCCTCAGACTACAAGCAGTGAAACTAAAAAGACTCTGGTACCAAAAATATTATTGCTATCTAAATATTCATATGCAGAAAATGTTTATCGAAATTAATATCATCAGGAAGTTGAAATCTTTGGTCTTTAATGGAATATTTTGAAAACTGTGGGCTGGATTACCATGAAATGTGTCCTCTGGTACCCACAAAGAAATCGTTACAGCCTCTGACTTTTCATCCTGTACCACCTTTAGCTCAGAGTCTTAAGTTGGCCCCAGAAAGTTCAAATCATCTGATTGATACTCTGGCAAAAAATGTGACATATACACTTATGGTTCCAGACATTTTGTCCTATTAAGTTATCGTATTCAAACAGAGCAAAGGACCTGTATGTGCCCATCAGGTAACCATCTCTCATTAAGGTAACTGGCTGCTAGTAGCTGCCAGGGTCAATGTAAAATCAGTTCCTGAAGGCCTAAAGAATAGTCAGTGACACCCTACTAACCTCCAGTCACTAGGGAATGGTTAGAGGGTCTCCAACTGGTTGAGAGTAGTTGTTGAAGGTTGCTAGCAGTTGTTAGCATGAAATTATTCAAAAAAGATGAATATAGTGCTGCACTGAAAACCTCCTTATGATTGCTTCGGTTGATTGCAGGTTCCTGCGGTCACCAATAGTTTGCATTAAAAAGGTCGGCTAACTTGCAAACTACTGTTCACTGAGCTGTACTGAAACTGTGAAAAGTACAACAGAAATCAGAAACAGAAAATGTTCTAAATAAATAAATGCTGTCCCTGTTAAAATATGTTCGTAGCAGTGGTAAGGCCCAGTTTCTGGTCCGAAGACTAAGTGACGAGTGTTTGCAGCCAGTTTGGTGTCTTCCATGTTAAGTATTGGCAGCTACAGTAGTCTGCTTTTGGTGCAGGGCCCTCTTTGCTACCAGTTTCACCCAGTAACAGCCAGCAACCTCTCGCAACTACTTGCCAGATAGTCTTTTTTTTCCACTTTGTTGCTTTCTCTTGTTTTGGCAAACCTCTGTTGTAAATTACAAATACTTGATGACACTGACGCACCGCCTGCATAGAAAACGTGCTCTGGGACCTTAATTACAATTACCACAAGAAACCTGAACCTTGAAAAGCCTGTCCCATTTTATGCATGTATGTCCAGCCATAATATGTTTGATATGAATATGCTACTGTCCATCACCCTGTGAATAACGCCTTCTGTCAATTTGAATAAAACACCACTTAAAGACAAGCTATAGTAAAGATTATCCCTATCATCAACCTGTTTTTTTTTAATGTCTCCCCGCTCTCAAGGACAAAGGAGGAAGTTAATAAGACTCATTTAGCACAATGCAGGAATTGAAGGCTCACCAGAATGCAAAGATAATGAGATAATGAGATAATAAGGTTGCTTTGCAGTAGATAAACATCCAGTAAATATCGCTGGCTGTCACAGGTGTTTTTGCATAGACCGTGTTTAATCAGCACTCATCAACATTCACAATGCAAAGGGGTCGTCCTTTGGAATTTAAACAAGGGTAAAAGATGTGGCTGCTGGTATCCTAAAAAGCACTGCAGCTAGAAAGATCTATCCGTCTATACACCTGCACTGATGATTCTAATGTATAATGCTAACGTAGGCCAGTTTCTTCTTTGTCCTGCTGGAAGTCTGTGAGACGTGCTGTGACACTGGACCGGCTCTGGTGCATGTTCACCAAGCGGAATAAAGAAAGATCTTTTTTAGTCTTGGCAACTGGACTCGAGTGATGTCAGGAGCATAATGTGGTAGTCATTATCCAAAGGCTGAACACATACGCGTGCATCAAATTAATTACAGATGACTTTGATTTGTTTGCTTATTTTCTCAAATGCGCGTTCTGTCGTGTTGTGATGTGACTGATTTACACACAAAAAGGTGCAGATTGCACTTGGCAGTGGTAGATTTATGTATTTGGATTGGAAACCAGAGCAATTAGAGAATAGCTGTGACTGCAGGTTGGTAAGTTTACCTTTTCTGCTGCTTTGCACGTTGACAACTTGAATTTAGATTCATCGCTCAACACAAGAAAAAATAATACCGGACCGACCGAAGCACCCCCACCTGACTGAGCAGCGCCGGAGAAACATATCGAGCAGTCAGCTCTTATCGAGTCAATAGATTTTTAGCAACCGTGGCTACGCTTGTCAGCTTTAGCTGATTGCCTGACATATTTCCTCAGTGTCTCCTGGCTCATCTACAGTTGTCAGTTCTCCAGACGTGGCTGTTGAAGCCATGCCCCTGGCCGTTCAGTTAATTCCCAGTACAGCGTGTCTATTTTTTTCTTACCTGGACTGGAGCCAGTTCTGTCAGTCCTGATGTCTTCATTGCCCAGAGTGGCTCTGTCTATCTGGCTCAGGCTTCGGTGCATTACATTTTTCCCCCGTCTCCCTCTGTCCCTCTACTTTCCTCTGACCTCTCTTTATTTCGCTCTCAGTCTCCCTCTTCCCTTCTGTTCAATCTTTTCCACTTTCTTAACTCTATTTTGACAGTCAGCCTCTCTTGCACAACCCTACCTTTTCTTTTTGAACTCTTGCAGCACTCCCAGCTGTGGCCCGGCAGTGCCACAGCAGTGCCACATCGGGCCCTGTCAGACATATGGAGAACGCAGTGGACCAAAAGCTGGGTCACTTCAGCTGCAGAGCGCCAGTGACGCATAACAAATAAAGATGTTATGGAGCTAAGGTAAATTTGTCACAAGTGACATAAAACACTCGCTCTGGCACCTGGGATAAAATAGGTTGTTTTCTATAAAGATCACACTCAGTCATTTTCAGCCTCAGCTTCTCTGTATTCTCTCTCAGAATCGCAAAGCTGATGCAAATCGATAAAGTAATTTTCCCCCAGACTTGTCGTAATTAACAATCTGCCACGTGTGCTCAGGGGAACTGCGGCATTTGAATAGAAGCGACTTCCAGCTGCTGTGATTTAAGAAGTTTAAGACAGGAAGGCGAGAGGAGCTCTATATGAGTAAGCATTTCACTAATGCATTTATCATCTGTGTCCTTACAACTGATCTAAGCTGACATTGTGCTAACGTTTCTATTTAAGTGGAACTTTTCTTCTCAAGAGTCCTTTACTCTTACGAATTAATTTGCTCCAGGTAATCAAAAAAGATTACCGGGTTATCGTTCTGCTGGCTAGTTTTAAAAAAATAACAATAAAAGGAAAAAAAACAATTTTTGTGATTTTTAGTATCAAATTAGAACAAATGGTATAATTTTTTAAATATTTGACATGACGGCAGGGGGATTGAATATGATTGTTAACTTCTGGTGAACTGGTGAAAAGTATTAAACAGTATAACAAACAGTTGTAACCACGAGAGACTAACATATTTCTACCTGTATATATTCACTGAAGGGGTGCAAAAGGAAATCTCTGGGGTTGAAAACTGAAGACAACACGAGTTTCCAAATCTGCAGTTCCTCTAATGACCACTTGAGGCCGACTCCAAAACTGAGTAAATCCACACCGGCTTCTACGTCAAAACGCCTGCTTCAGACTGTGGATTCACTGTAGCTGATTGGAGTCACTGAAGTGGAACGTTTGTCCACGCTGGTGTTTTCTGGAATTAAGCTGAAAAATCTGCCTGCTCAATAAATCAGTGTTTCACCTTTAATTAGTAACATTACAGTATTTTATTAGCTTTTATATGGCACAGAAAAGTCTATAAACAACCAATGCATGTGTTTTATATACAGTGTGTGAATGTCTTATATTTATAGTCAGTCACTAAGCTAACGTCTAAGCCTCAGATTTTATAGTAGATGTATCTATGTGGTAAAGTTCTTATAAAGCATTTTTCTACTCTGAGCACTCAAAGTGCTTTACACACCCTGCCTCATTCGTCCGTTCACACGAGCACTTTCTTGTTTGCATGTTCTCCCCGTGTTTGCGTGGGTTCTCTCCGGGTACTCCGGCTTCCTCCCAAAGACATGCAGTTAGTGGGGTTAGGTTAACTGGTAACTCCAAATTGCCCATAGGTGCGAATGGTTGCCTGGTTGACTGGTGACCTGTCTAGGGTGTACCCTGCCTCCCAGGACAGCTGGGATATGCTCCAGCCCTCCTGTGACCCTGACAAGGACAGAAGGAAGAAGATGGATCATCAGTTTAATCCAAATAAGATAATTTGGATTAAAATATAGCTTTGTGAGTTTCACCTTGGGGATAACTAAAGTATCCTATCCTAAACCGTGCACGTTAGATAATGATGTATATCGAGTGCATTTAAATGTTATAAGAAGGGATGCTTGCTTTAATCTGTTGGTATGACCTCCAGGCTAATGACGTATTGTGTGGATCTTTTGAAATAGCAGCAGCTTTGATAAAATGTCAGTACTTAAATCCCAGCAAAGAGAACAAGCTTATTCTTTATGCATTTGCTTTATTTCACAAAATAAATGAATAGAAATTAAATGAATTCTTTACTCAAGGTCTGCTGGTTAGTTTCCTTTCTTCTTGTCTTAACTGTAGATAATGTAACATGCACGAGTTAAATGAAAAGTTAGCAGGTGGATGCATACGTGAGATGGTTTTGTCCACTGCTGTCTAAGGCCACGTCCAAGTGTAGAGCTCATTGTGCTTCAGCAGTTTAAATAAAGACACATCTGTATGTATACAAATGGATTTCTGATATAAGATTATGTGATCAGGAGACAAAAGCGTTTTGTTTTTTGGTTAAACAGAAGATAAATGAAGTTTCTTGCATACAAACTGACACCGTTTCAGTGTTTCTGGATGTCTTTAGATGTTTCAACACACTGTTATCTAAATGCTGCATTAGAGGCTTTTCAACTGTGCCATCAATTGTATTGCGGGGAGAAACGCTCTTCACAATCACAGGCAGCCTGCAGCGTTTAAGTTTTGGAATTAATGAAGGGAAGTTTTATTGACGTGTAATCAGCGTAATTATCCCAAAGAAGGCAAAGTGAATTCTAATCACTGCCAGTGCAACTTTTTCCAGATGATCACCTTCACTTCCTTACAAAACAGCCTCTCGTCTCAGACTCATCATTCAAGAAAGACAGCTCTCCATTGATGAGGAATAAGTGGGCAGCAAACAGCGGCGGCATTACCAGCGTGCCGCATACATACTGAACACTCACTGTGCGTTAAGTACGCTCCTCGCTTGAAATACACTGATGAGGTGAATCCAGGAAAAAAGCTATTATCCCTCCGATTTGCTGGATTAAATCCACGCCACTCAACACGGAGGAAGAGGTAATGAAGACAAGCGAGAGGAAGGATTGCGTCGCCTTCAGGCAACTCTGGGGAAAAAAGTGGGGAGGTTTGATTCAATAACAGGAATATGCTGTAAATATAATGTACATTCATGTGCAGGCCCCCCCAATAACCGGATATGCACTCAGTTGAGCATTTATGGGAGATTTCGAGATGATGTGTGAAATAGAAGTTCCATAAAAGTGGCCGATGTGGGCGATCCGTCACATTTATGTTAGTTTGGGGCTGCATATTTCTATCCCTGTCACCACAACAGCTCCAGACACACAAAGCCACTTCTGGGGGAAGTGATTGTGTTCAAACCCATTTGTTTATGGACACGACGGTTGTAGCGAGAGATAACAACGACGTGGTCTCACTGAGAGTTCTCTGGCTATGAAATCTGAACTGAGCCATAGATGGTGTTGAAAGAACTGTTCTACCGAGCAGTGTGGCAGAAAGGAAAAAAGTAGTTCTTTCAAACTTGACTTCACCTTACTGTACTTACTTTCTTTTCCTCACCTCTTTCTGTCTTTTTGTGGCTTCTTTTTTTGTTTTGTTCTTGAGCATCGTGAGTCAGGGTGACTGCTGATTGGCAGCTTGATGGTTCAGAATACGACCATTAGAAGAAATGAGATCTGACTGTCCCCACACTTGATGCCTCACTGTACACTTTTTTTCTTCTTTTTGCCAAGAAAGCAACAAACAACAAACAGACTCACTAAGACCAGGCAACCGGGCCAACATATAAACAAGATAAACAACGTCTCCGGGGTAAGCGAGAGGAGCAGAGGATGCAGGGGAGCTCTGTGTTTGTTCTCCGATCGATGCCATACATACTGCATGAGTTCCCTAAGAACTATGGGTAGAAGTTGTTCACTTCTATACAGGCAGTTCAGACAAAGACAGCGCTGCACTATTATTGAGATGAGGTAAAACTATAAGAAGCAATGAGTGTGTGCATGAGTGAGAGCGAGAGAGAGAGCAGTCCTGTTCTCAGCTAATAAAACGTTGGGATCGATCCGCAGGCTCAGCCAAGCAAAGGCCGGCGACACGCATGCTTTAAGTCGGAAAATAAAGAAGGAAAACCAAAACATTTGGATTACGTCGTCATATCCCTCCATAGAGCTTTGATTCTCTCAAATAAACACCCATAAACCCCGGCTATACCCGAGCTCTCAGCGAAAATTAAAAAACAAAATTGGCTTCATAAATATTAATCTGTGTAAGGCAGAGGTTGTGCCCTTCACGATTATTCATGCTCTCTGGAGCACATTTGTCAAGAGTAAACAGAATCCTCCTGTTTACCTAATGCTGAACATTTGGTAGGTGAGTGGGCATAATTGATGCCTTCATACTCTATTCTTGAGGATGTAATTAAACATGGTCTGCTATAGTAGACATTCATCTCTTTCTTCACTTCCTTTTGCCCTGCACGCACACACACACACACACACACACACACACACACACACTCATCAGACTAACATGCAGAGCACACTTCTGCACGATTGCACTCTCATCCATTTCTTCAACAGCAGTGCCTCGATTCACTCGAAATTAAAGGCAGAGAGCAAGTTAATTTCACAGCTTTTTGGCATGTTATCAACTCTCCTGCAGCTGTAACTATGGCCTCTGCCTTAGTGTCTTGGTTTTTTATGCGTGGGCGGGGTAATGTATGATTAACTTCTCGCTTAAGTGTGACGGAATCATCAGCACGCAGAAAATAAGCCAATAAGACTTTTTTTTAATGCCTGTGCATCATTGCCTGTGAAGCACTGATGACAAATGTCTGGGGAAATCTTTTATTAAGGCGTGGCCTTCAAAATTTTAAATAGTACACACACATATAGAGACAAAAATGTTTGCGTCAGTTGGTTTGGGACGTTTACAGCCCTGCACTCGTCTCCATCCAAGATCTCAACCAAATTCTGGGCTCTTTTCCTTCTTTTTCTTTCCCATTTTTTTTTAGTTTTTGTTTTGCTCGGTAAACCGCACTGCACATATTTTAGCTGAAGTCTGTGATGTTTCGGTGCAGGAATGCCTGAGACCGGCAGGGTGTACTACCAACAGAAATTCCTTTGACCACTCTAGTTTCTGGATTACACTAAAATATTTCCAAATTTCTGGATACAGTTTCTGTTTCTGCTTTGTCTTTAGGGGTGTCCAGCCCTGAAGGCAACTTAATATACATTTCTGTCATTTACACCATTAAACAGATAGATGTGGACATTAAACATGGCAACATTTCAGGTAACGAGTTCCATGTTTGTTCTCGTCTCCATCCAGTAACGTGAGCTTAGTTTCAGGCTTCAGAGTGATTATCTCAGGCAAACAGCTCTCTGGCTGTGAGCACAGAAGCCACACCCACCTGCTGTTGGAACTGTCTAAATTTGAGGGGCAGCCAATCAGGAGAAAGCTGCATAGAAAGCAGAGGAAAGGGAACTAAAATGGTTTTATTCAGACCTTGGATGAACTGAGGAGTTGTGCAAGAGAAATAAGTACTTTATTTAAATGGGACTCATGCAAAGCTACTCTAGTAACATCCAAGTAGTGTAGTAGTTGTAGCAAGAGTAAAAAAGAAAATTTTTTTTCTTCTCTACAAAATGACTCAAAGCCACAATATTTGTGATTTCTGTAAATGAGTTTATGGCACTGACAGAAAGAGGAAGTAACAATCCTAACTGCTCCATCAGACAACCAGGTAAAAAGCCACCAGTGACCACAGACTGCCCCTCTTTGTACCTATGGGATTTAATGCCAACAGCATACTGGAGCAGGTACGGGTGTAAGGATGACTGTGTGGCACAAACATACCTAACCATGATTTTTTCTTCTCTTAATCATCAGCTACACCCGTCATTAGTAACTGCATTTAATCCAGCGTAGCGTATCAGTACGTATCAGTAATGTACCAATATCAATGACTGCCGAAAAAAAAAATCACTATACTCTTACATTATGCATAACGCTATTCTGCATGCACAGCCATTTCTGCTGAAGCATCCTTGAACAAGCAAGACACCCTTGAAGTTCCAAGTACCTTCCCTTTACTGCCAAACTGCTGCTAGTGAAGTGTGCACAAATTTACTGTGTCTCAACGCATTAGAAGAATTAGGTCCTGGCAACATTGTGTGTAATGTGATGATTTTATGGCAATATATCTTAGAGTGTATGTCTCCGTGTGTGTGTGTGTGTGTGTGCGTGTGTGTGTGCATGGATCACTGAATCTAAGACATTTTTGCATTACATTTACCTGCATTTGTCTTTGTCCAACTGTCAGCTCAGTTGTCAGAGCAATGAAACAGGGGCTAAGCTAAGCTGGCTGGGCCCCGGGGAGCTGCTGGCCTACCTGTAGACAGCCACATCAGATCTTATTCCCTGCTCTGCAACACAATCATACAGTGAGAGAGGGCGAGGGAGCGCCATCAGTGGAATACTGATGCAGGAAGAGGCCAGGGCATCGACAAGCTCACAGAGGCTCGAGGAACATCGAGGCCAAGGGATGAATTCTTAAAGATGCGTTTTGCAGGACTTGGAGGAATGTTGCTGGAGGAATCACACGAACTGCAAGGAATGCAGGAGGTCGATGTGAGTTTGTAGGAGGCTGCTCCCAACGAGGTTAAAGGGGAGATAATTAAGAGTGATCTTTCAGCTGCTGTTTTTTTGCAAAAGTTGAACTTTCAAAAAGAAAAACCAGCTGGAACTTAGTGAAAAGTTTGGAGGCAACAGTTCACAAGGTCAGTGAAAAGAGTCTGTGACACTGTAATGTACATCATGACAATATAAAAGCTGCACTCTCTGGTTTGATTTCCATGAACTTAGACAAAATGAATGCAACGTTTCACAGATACAGATAATATCCTCCTTCTGTTGGCTTGCTGTTTCTTGCTATCTGGTAACTTTGACAGGAGAAACAATCACTGACATGTTAGAGAAAAGCTGTCCAATAGCAAGCAAAGTCTCCCCTCTTCCCTAATGAGTTGTGATAGATTGCTGCCCCTCCCAGAGCCACGTACAGGAAGTTTCCTACCATTAAAAAAGGAGCTTTTCCTTCCCACTGTCGCCAAGTGCTTGCTCAGGCGGTCATGTGATTGTTGGGATTTCTTTCTGATATTATTTAGTCTTAATCTTACAATATAAAATCTTTTGAGATGATTGTTGTTTTTTGGTGCTATATAAATAAACTGAACTTTACCTGAAGATCCATGTGAATCAACAGGAATCTCCTTTTACATAGTGAATGTCTCTACAGGCCAGGGCTGCGTGGAAAACAGCTGGATGAGATAAAACTGTAGGAACTTTTAAGAAACCTGTTAGAAACCAATAAACAAGGACCTCGTCCTCTTTGCTTATTGGAAAAACAAGGACTGGCTGTTTTATTTTACTTGACATGAATCTCAACAGACTGTCTGTCAGCTGATTACATCAAATTGCTTGTCTCATTCTCTCAGTGCTCACATATAGTTCATTAATTTCCATCTAGATTCCCAGGAAAGCTCTTCTCTGTACTTATTCTTGTTCTGTTTTTCAGACAGACAACAGAGTGATTAAGAAATTTCGACTTTGACGTAAATATAAGAGTATTTAAAGTTTCAGCTCAAAATACCACCGAGATGCTTTCTTCCCTGCCATGCCTGAATACCCCTGGTCTTTTCCAAACAGTCTGTTTCAGTGTCTGTCGATGTAAATGGAACTGGAACCAGTGACAGACAGAAGCTGCCAATGGGAGCAGCGCAGCACATTCACAGTCGTCACAGATGAAGGCCTGAATCAGACAGTCTTGCCTAAGTTTTGGTTGACTTCTGTTTCCTGGAAACTAAATTCTTCTTTTTGAACAATCCCACTTTTTATTCAGTGAACAACAACAAAATCCTTTGTGTTTGATGTTTTGGCTGCAATTAAAAGTTTTACTTTTAAATTTCTAACCTGATTAAAATGACATCCCCATTAAACCCATTTTTGATGATATGACTGATAACTGATAGAAACAGGATGTAGCATGCATAAGTATAAGCCTAATCAACTTCACTATTTTGTTCTGACAATCTGCATCTGTTTCATCTGATGGAATAATAAACACTCAGAATCACTGCTGTCGTCAGTAACATTTAGTTTCATTATCAAAAAACAATAAAAAATGATGGTAAATTAATCAAGCTCTGGTTTGCAGAGAGATTAGACTCTGTGTGCAGCATACAAACATGTATATACATATACAGATTTGTGCTAAATTCTTGATCACTGCCTCATTTCTTGATAGCTTCCTTAAAAGGAGACAGACTTTCTGCAACTTTTTTTTTTTTTACAGCAACTTCTTAAGAAACAGGAAAAGCCCCAACAAGGAGCCGACACAGGACCTGAGAAACACATCTGGACCTTCATCCATCTGCTGTTTGCTGAAGCTTCATCTTAATTTGAGGCACCATGCACCATTTGGAAAGCACCTGATTGGCAAACACAACACGAGTGCAGTAAAATGTAACACTGCCATGATGGACTGGGCTCCCCAGTGCCAGGACCTCAACATTAGTGAAGCAATGTTGAATCATCTTGATAGAACAGAAGCAGAAAAAAGCAGCTGACAAAGAAGAAAAGCTTTGAAATGATGTCAGCACGTGCAGAAAGTTGAGTAATCACCCAACAAGTGGGCCTGAGGAGAGAAATTAAAACATCCATGAATACAGCATGAAAGCTGTTCATGGCTGACGGACCAACAGCAGCACATGGGAGAATGGCCCACAGACCAGATGTACCACATACCGTGAACAGCGCCTCCATCTGACAGCAGAACTCTCTGCAGGCACACAGGTCATCCCTGAACACGCTACAGTACATCTGTTGGAGCATAAATCCCACTTTTCAGGCCTATTTACCATTTTTGGTGCAAAATCTAAATAAATGAGGGGCTGAAGACTTAAAGGAAGGAAGGGCACTTAGCCTCTAGAGAGCCCTGTGACAATCTGAGCACTGCTGCTGGTTTACCTTTAGTCCTCTCCTTTTGAAACTTTTTGCATTATATCTCGATGTATTGAAATGTTACACAGAGGCATCACTGCGGGGTGAAGAATATTAGGAAAAGACTTGTGGCTAGAAAGAAGGCAGTTCAGATGCAGGCGGACATCTGGGAGCCTGCGAAGAGAAACTGAATAAGAGGCGCTCGCTCCTTTCCGTACAGCTGATATTAATAAGCGCCATTTGCTCCTAAAGAGCTGTTCAGAAGCCAAAAAGCAGACGTGTGGTTACACTGGCAGCTCCAAAACTTTCACATGTATAACTGTGCAACTGAGAGTCAGATGGAAAAAGGTAAGTCGCGCTGGAAAATCCTCCCTGAATAAATAAACATTTAAAAAACACTGTTAATTTTTGCTCCAAGAATCTGTTTATGTCTGCTGTTTCAGGTTATTGGAGAAGTTCATGCAGAGACTACAGAGCAGTCAAAGCACTGCGAGCCATTTTAGCTGATTTACAGTATTATTCCCATCTAATAGCTGGCTTAAAATGCTAATCATGCATGCTAATTCCTAGCTTAGTGTGCCTATGGATTAGAGGTCTGTGTAATGTACAGTTAATCCCATATACACTGCACTGAAAATCCGCCTTAAAGCGTTTCTCATCATCACAAATTTTCTCTCTAATTATGTCTCCTGAGAGAGGCTCAACTCCCACTTGGGCTGAGTTGGTCCACGTTGGATCCTTAGATCCACATTAACGTGAAAAACAGAATACATGCGCTGGATCAGGCTCTGCTTTTCTATCCAGATCGATAGATTGGACTTGACTGACGCTGTCTTGCATGCTTTGCAGCTCTTAATAGAACTGAATCATATCAGAGAGCAAAAACATTTCTATCTTCCCATTCTCTTTTATAGCTTTAATCATCAGTTCTACCTCTGCACAGTCACATCCAATCACCACTCAGTTTCTTTAAAGTTCAGTTAAGACATCCAAGAGCAGTTTGGAAAACTGTACGAACTCACAAACAATAGCTGAACTCAAACGCGATGTGACTTCTCTTCTTTCGGCAAGTGTGTGTTCCTCTGTGCGTTGCTGAAATATTAATAACCTATTAATTATCAGAAAAGTGGGAGACATACCAGGGAGTGAGACAGAGAGATTGAGGCCACACAGATCTGAAAGAATACAAAGAGAAGGGGAAAATGAGGCTGAATTTGGCTTCATACTCTCCATCCCTGGAGATTCTCCTCCAGGCTGGTGATTGTTCTGCCCCTTTCAAAGCATCCACTGTGCTTTCATTACTGACTTCTGCTCATATTTTGATCAAATCTAGAAACAAGCTCCATTAGCACTCTTTTAGTGCTCTTTTCATTATCAGACTGCACACTCTTTGGCCCTTTGCCACTGACAAATACAGAAGCATTAAGCTCTTCAACTTATTCAAGTCTGATGTCTTTCATTCTGGAGCGATATGAGTCCAAATGTCAGAGAACACAATTTTTATAATACGTTACTATAAAATTGTATAAATAAATCCAAATACTATTGCAACATAATGTCATTAAGTATTTTGTTATAATATGATATTGTAGCTGCTGTACAGCTGGGACAGGCTCCAGCTCCCCTGAGACCCTGAAGGAGAAAATGGATTGATGGGAATCCCACAGTAGCTTGTTCATGTCAGTATGAATATTGTTGAGTCATAAAATATTGGAAATACCTGTTTTAATAAATATGCTTTGCTATTTGGAACATGTTAGCACGTGGTATGCTAGCTAGCTGTCCTCTTTTCTCCGCTGCATGCCTCCACCTCCTCCACCTGCTCTCACTACAGATCACAGTGTCATCTGCAAACATCACAGTCTCCAGACTCCCACCTGTCTCAGCACTGGGAAACCAAGGTTAGTGCAGCAAACTCAAACTAGATTAGAAAAAAAATCCAAATAAAAACCAAGTGAAGCAATTTTGATCGTCATGCTTAATGAGACTCTACAAGCCTGTGAGTCGACTGCTTTCAACAAGGTCTGCGTCTGTATTGTAACACCTACACTGATTTTCCTAAATCTTGCCTCCTGCAACATTACCAAACAATAAAAGCTAAACTGAAATGAGCAAACTCTGGAAACTAGCATGAATTAAAAAAAACAAAAAACTATACAAACTTGTAAACAGGAAGGACCTCTCGCCCCTCACCTTGAACCCGTCTGCCATTCCTACGGCACACCTCACCACATGTCCTGCCCTCACATGCTTCTCTGCCAATCCTCATTTCCTCATGCAGTGCCAGTTTCTCTCTTGGCACCCGATCTCAAGCTTTCTCTGGATCCACAAAGACGCCGTGCGACCCCTTCTTCTCTGCACTTCTCCATCGGCGCTCTCAAAGCAAACATCCCATTTGTAGCGCTCTGTCTCGGTGTGAAGCCATACAGCTGCTCACTGATCATCACCTCTCTCTTTAACCTAGCTTCAGCAACTCTTTCCCACAGCTTCACGGTATGGCTCATCAACTTTAGTCGCTGCAGCTCTGCACATCACCCTTGTTCTTGAATGATATTAGAATTTCAATTGCCAAAACAGCTGAGCAGACTCTGTGAACTGGCTGTTAGTACAACTAACCATACAGCAAGGCCAGTTATTCAGCAGTTAAGTGTGTTATCAGGCCACAACCATGACTGAGAGACCGAGTTCAGGGCTCGATTTAGCCAAACAGTGCGTACAGACCCGTATGTCAGTCAAAGGGGCTTCAGCCCTAATAACACATAACTTACAGCTAACAGGGATTTTCATTAGATACAAAAACAGTTTTCTACCACGTAAGCGTGTTTATTTGAAGGACAACACGGGACTCCATCTGTAAGGCCATCAGTGCAGTTTTTGGCATTTATGTGTTGGCTTTGTTTTTCAGCCCTGGAGGTCGTCGGCTTGGTCCTCTGGTTCAGATCGTAGATGCGTTTGGACCACCTCAATTTTTTACATTAAAAACAAAACTCGAGTTCATAAAATATAATTCATCACCTCAGTTTGAACAGACCGACAGTATGTGGAGCACACAGCTCTTAAAATACTTCCTACCAGTGGACCAGATCTCACAGGACGTGTTCTTCTCCTGCTGGGCTACAACATGCAGGTGCTAATGAACACAGCCCAGCGAGGGCTAGCACAGTCTCCTGCATGTGCACTATACACTTGTGGTTAAAGTCCTAGAGGTAGTAAAAATACAGCTTTTCTTCCTGACAAATAAATCCTAAGGTGCAATTATATATGTTCTTTTAAAGTTTGTGAAGAAGAAATATGTGAATTTGGAACATACGGGTCCCAAAAATGTCATTTTGGTGATTCATGGATTACAAAAACTTTTTATGCAAAGTTCAGTTGAATTCAGAGAATGATATGCGTGAAAAACAGATGACTCAAAGAGTTTACGGTGACAACTATAGATGGTAAAAGCTGCAGGTTTATCGTCTTAAATTTATTGTGGCGTGCAGAGTTCTTATGCAAATCTGTGGTCGCACGGATTGGAAAGACATTATTTGATATGGCCTTAAAATTAGTGAGGAACTATTTTGCCAAGAGGGTGCTTCTATTTCACATTCGTAGCACAAAAAATACCTGAAACTGTCGTCCTGAGCCAGCAAGATTAATTCTTGCTTCTTTTATTGGGTTCATTAGCCAGTGAAGGCTGAAGCCAAATATGCAAATACTGTACATCTTAGGTTGATACAGAGCATATATAAAGAAGTTGATCATCTCCTGTCCACCTCTGCCCTTTTGCTCCATCTAATTTAAATGATCTCAGCATATTTCTGCAGACGTAGAGTACATCAGCTGCACAATGTTCATTGATTTATATTCCTGTAGATACTTGAAAACCAGCGCGTGTCCCGTTCCTTGTGTCTTGTATTCCCTAAAGTCGGTGTTTGAGGGCCAGAATTGAATGTATTGATGCATTGACTTCGTCACTAATACATATGCATTTTCTGACATTCCACAGTGTTTTTGTCCCAAACTGGCATTCCTGCACAGAGACCGTCGCAGCACAAATTAGGGTGTTTGTGTACTTGTGTACACACGAGCGTCTTATCTCATGTTGTCTGAGTGATAAAACACAACATTTAGACATCATGTTACATCATTTACATTATAGATCAATAGTCCTTTTGGTATATTTAATGCCCACTATAGTCTTAAAATAGCCTGTACATAAAACGGGATCCTTATCAAAGATTGCTCCTAATCTCCAGATTTGCTTTTTGCCTGCGACGCCTCTGATGGTGGAACAAAATATTCCGTCTTCTCCTCGGGATATTGCTGCTTGCAGAGCTAATCAGGCTGGTAATGATGGCTCTGTGTGTGTTGGTGCGCACACAGGGACACGCCTGTTCGAGTGGCCCTTATCTCGTGTCCTCTTTCAGCCTCGTCCATACAGCGCATTAACCTCTCTGCCTTTCTCTAACTTCTACATAATACACGCACATTTAATATGTGCTTGGAATATCAAAAACGCATTGTGAGGACACATCTTATCTTTCAAAAGAGCCTGTTTTGTTTGCACCCTGATAAGCAAAACATAGCGTCCGTACATCTCCGGCGATTTCCCCGGATGTTTGCTCGGTTCTTCGATTCTAGCAGGGATCATAAGCTGGTCCCTGCTGACCGCACTGCCTCACTTTACGGAGATTATAAAGACGCTGTGTACCACGAAGGTCGCAGAACAGCGTAAGTCGAGCAGGAGTCCACATCAAAATGCAAAATGGATGCAAAATATTATAATAGAGATTATAAATAATAAATATTTTCCTTTCTTTATTGATCCCAATATCCACCCTCAGGTTCTGAATGCTAATCCAATACCAGGGTTCTTTCCTTTTGAAATGGAAATTCTGACAAGCCTCTGAGTCGTACTGCTAATGGCTGTGTGAGCTCACGTCAGGATAAAGCTGCACACTTTTTCCCATTTCCATCAGCTTTTTCTAACTTAAAATGGATTGTTTTTGATTTTAGAAACAGTTTGCCATTTATATCCTTTTGTTGACAATTGATTTTCACTTCATATTCCTCTTATTGCTGCATGGTGGGGGCACTCATTAGCTATTCCTCAAACAATATGTGTGACTGGAGCTAAACTTTAATAATGATTATTACAGGCTTGTTCAACAAAAACAGTCCACATCACATACAGTGACATTAACACACTCATGTGAGGCTTTATATTCCCTGATATTCTGCTTTTCTTGTGGGTTTTTGTTCAGTCCTGACGTATGGAAGCACATGAAGCATCACACAGTTGCTGCTAATTTGTCAGCTGCACATCCATGATTAGACTCTCCTGTTCTCCACAGATTGTGAGCTGGTGTCTGTGCAGGCCTCGCTGTCCTGTTCAAAGTTATTGAGCTTTATGACATGGATCATTACCCTGTTGGAAGCATCTGTCAGAAGATGGGTACACTGTGGTCACAAAGGGATGGACACAGTCGCCAGCAATGCTCAGGTAGGCTGTGGTATTTAAACAATGCTCAGCTGGTACATACAGGCCTCAAGAACTCTACAGCCCATTCCACAGAAATAACAGTAGATCAGCACTTTCTGAAATACTCAGACCAGCATCTCTGGCACTGACAACTATACAACTTTCTTTGTACCCTTTGAACTTCAGGAGATCTTCTTGATGATGTCTATATGTGACAATGCACTGAGTTGCTGCCATGTGATGTGTATTAATGAGTAGTTGAAAAGAGAAACCGAATGTGTCTGGTGAGCATGTATCCAAAGTAAAATAAACCACGATGATGTCCACTAACCTTCTGCTGATGCATGCTGATTGGTCCACTAAGGATTTACAACAGGACAACTTCCATCTCATATCAACAATGACTCCTGTCAGAGATCTAGTTAAACCATAACAGAAACTTTCACGTGTGTATAAGAAGAAGCTGTTTGTCATGGTTGAAGAAATCTGCTTCAACGCTGTGAAGAAGCCCCCAACAGAAAAGTGCGAGTCTCATTCACTCTGTACGATGAAGCTGGTGGTTCACAGAGTGGGACTTTTTGATGATATTATAAATTTTTGGCATGATTGTCTTTCTGCTTCTTCCTTACACTCAGAAACTACACCTGCTGATTAGGAGCAGGGGTTAAAGCGTTCGGGAACTTTCAGTTAATGAGTAATTACATCTGATAGGCAGGTTACTGCACGCTACCGTCATGTGACGGGATGGAGATACTTGCTCAGTAATAAGAAAGTACTCACATGCCACGGCCTGCTTACAGACACAGCTCATCCTTTTTCCTCCTCGTCCCTGTGATGCGTGCATGGTGCAGACGTAAAGTTCAGGTCAGGTTATTGAGGTATCAAGCTGCAAATGAGGAGTGAACATTAACAGAGAACAAATATCACCCAACACACAAACTTTCCTGCACAGTTTGTCACTAAATGTGTTTGTGAGTTAAATGTAAAGCTGCATCACCCAGAGAAAGATTAGTGTGCAACACTGAGAATGAGCGGAGGAGATGGTGTTCAAGGACAGGCACTGCTCAGCAAGTGAAAGTCTTTATACTGGAAATTTATAACTTGCATGTAATGTCCTAATTCACTGCAGAGCGTTTAAATCAGATATGAGAAAGCCGAATGATGTTTTTGGGAAAAGTCTTGCAAAAGAACCTGAAATGATTTTGTAAACTTGGAAAACTAAAATAAAATTAAAGAGGAAAAATATGCTTACTTTTAGTATCTATTAGTCTGGTAAAATATAGGACATTTTTATTTAGAGTAAGCTGCTTTAAAAAGTTGTTTTTATTGTAATACTGTACTGATTTTCCCAAATTGTTGCCTCTGACATTGGCCTGCATACACTAATAATAATTAAACCAATTAGACTAAAACTAACAGAGAAACAAACATGGATTAAAAAAAAAACATTTTCAAGCAATAAAAACTAAAATAGCAATAAGAAAATCAAGGCGGTGAACTAAAGTGAATTAAAAACTGAAAATACAAACTATAATAAGTCAGTTACTAGATTACATCAAGAGTTACTGGCATGAATTTGTGTTTATGGTAAAGATGCTGATACTCACTGAACCTTTGACTCTCTAACGTCTATCGTGCATAAATCTCACAGAACATTTGTTTCATCTTGTTGAATTCAGCTGATCAGCTGATCGCAGCCCGCACACACAGAAAAATGGACTGGAGCTCACAAAACGAGTTATTCTCTTTTATTTTACTCTTTAACTTTTTCCTCTCACACTGCACTATAACACCCAATCTTAGGGTCTCACCATCTGCAAGATCCCAGTGCTTATGGGTGTTAAACCCATTGCACAGTTCACCCCTTCTGGTATGAAGTGATGCCTGCAAAGATAATAACCATGGTTATCTTAGCTTCGGCTTGAAGACATCACTTTTGACGGTAAGGTGTTAGAAGCAGGGGGCATGAAATGTGAAAGATAGTGACATTTACCAAAAGAAGAAGGTTGTATTACAATCACGAAGCCTCGAACGACATCAGTCCTTTTGTAAATAGGAGGAAAACGTCATGACCATAAAACTGCGCGCCGTGTGTTAGAAGTTACAGGATTGTCGGACAGGTTTCGCTTTTTTCTGTCGCTGGCTTTTCTTTTCTTGCTTTTCCCCACTGGCTGGGTTTAAGTAATTGGTCATTTTACGAACAGATCATGGCTACGGTCCATTACAAATGCCATAAACCGTGTACGTTACTACTTTCACAAACTGGCATTATGAGTTTGGATGTGCCTGTTACGTGTTTGCGTTGCAATTCCACGACTCCACCAATCGAAAGTCAACGCACGAAACAAAACTGTGATTCCTACAGACTGGTACCATCTTAGATCCATTATACGCACAAACTGAAAGAGGAACCAGGATCCAGATGCATCAGCTGCAACACTTTAAATGTCTGTTGTGAATCCATCAGTGTCACAGGGTAAATATAAATGCTAAATCAGTACTCTTTTAAAAGTTTTGAATGTTGTCAACACGAGCCCCCGAGCATCACAACTACTGCAAAGCAGCATCCTGGGAATTAACCTTCCTTCTCGGTGGTCTCCGCGGTGGTCTTTTTTTGCTTCATTATAACTTACAGCCACCAGTCACTCTTCAAAAGAATCTTAAAGCGGCCTCTGCCTGTGGTGATACTATTTTAAACTCATGCTGTCTCTGAGGAGCGAGCATCTCTTACAAGTTGACGCACATTTAGAGACACGGGGAGCTGCGAGAATGAGACCAACACGGGACATTTCCCTGTCCAGCGTCAGATGCATGTATGCTAAGTGAGAACAACCTGTCAAGCTGACGCACGCCATTTCCTCTTCTGTGAGTCAGCGAAATATTCCTTTTCTCCCACGTACACAGCACACTCAGCAACAAGCAGGACATCTGTGATCAGAGATTTCTGACAAGGTGTCTGAGTAGCCAGGAAATGTTTGCTATGCATTATTCACAAAAGCATGTCTTTTGTTTCAGAAGTTTTTAAAAAGAAGAAGTTAGAAATATAAAATTAGACACATAAAGAAAAAGATGATTGAATAAGATGATCAGAGGCCGATTTTCACTCAAGTCTTTTTGATTGGATACTTTTACTGTGGTAAAATGAATTTTGATGCTCCTTCCATAATTCTTCTTCTACTCCACTGCAATCGGGAAATATAAAATATTTAGGTATTAATGTTTCTCCCAAGCTTGCAGATCTAACTAAATTAAGCCACATCCCACTTTTAAAGAAAGTAGAAGGTGATCTGGCTAGATGGAAATGTCTACCCATATCACTCATGGGAAGGGTTGCCGCTATAAAAATGATGGTCGTACCAAAAATAAGTTATTTATTCTCAATGATCCCGACTAAACCGCCACAAGATTGGTTCAGATCTCTAGATTCATATATGTCCAAATTCCTTTGGAAAAATAAGCCCCCACGTATCAGCTTAAAAACACTACAAAAGACCAAGGATAAAGGAGGATTAGAACTACCTAACTTTCAGCACTACTTCTTAGCCAACAGGCTTCAGTTTATCTCAGGATGGCAAAAACATACCCTCTTAGATGAACCTTGGCTAGATGTAGAACAAGCACTTTGCAATAATCTAGAGATTTCAGATCTACCATTTATCAGCTCAAACATCCAACGACATGAATGCTTCAAAAGCATCAACATCAGCTCTTCTCTGACAGCGTGGTGGGAGTTTCTGAAGTTGACAGAGTCTTCATTAATCCCATGCAAACGTACACCTATCTGGAACAACCCTGACATATTACAAAACAATAATATGATAAACTTTTCAGATTGGAGTAGTAAAGGAATCAAATACTTAGAACATATACTAGAAGGAACAGAATTTATTCCTTTTGACAGACTAGTTACACAATATGGGATCAACAAGAAAAGATTTTTAGAGTATCAGCAAATTAAATCCATAATAAAAAAGAGATTTAAACCGGGTCAAGATGAACTACAAACACCACCAAGTGTGGTTCAATTTCTTACTCTTAAAACCCCCAAATTACTGTCCAAAATATACAGAATGCTTTCTAAAACAGATGAATCAATATCACTTCCTATTGCAAAATGGGAAGCGGATTTATCAGTTAACTTAGACCAAAACTTCTGGTCTCAGATTTGCTCAAAAACCTCTTTCATCTAATTAGAAATCCCAGTCTGCAATTAATTCAATACAAAATACTACATAGAGTGCACTATACAGGCCATCGGATGTTCAAGATGGGCTTTACGTCTACCAACAACTCCTCACACTGCCAAACCAATTCACCGGACAATTATATCCACGCTCTTTGGTTCTGTCCACCAGTTCAGAAGTTTTGGCGCGAGATATGTGAAGACTTATCAAAGTGTCTGAAATGTAACATTCCAACTTCGCCTTTAGTGTGTTTGTTGGGCAGCTTAGATAATGTCACTACAGAAAAGAATATAGCCCGTATGGTTTTCACTGCCCTATGCATAGCCAAGAAAACAGTCCTCATGAACTGGAAAAATAAAAATAATCTTAATTCTAACCAATATAGAAATTATCTATTAGATTACATTAGTCTTGATACAGCCTCTGCCACCACATCAGATCAATTGCTCTGGGCTCCTTTGATCAGCTCCATCACCTAGTGGGGTGGGGGTCATAGTTTGGTCCCACCTTCACTGTTGTGATTGGTGTGGGG
This sequence comes from Oreochromis aureus, assembly GCF_013358895.1. Lineage (NCBI taxonomy): Eukaryota > Metazoa > Chordata > Actinopteri > Cichliformes > Cichlidae > Oreochromis > Oreochromis aureus. The sequence goes on from NC_052956.1 coordinate 1,439,529, forward strand.
TAGGGACAGGCTTAGGGCGTCGGGGGGTTCCCCAGGAGCATCTTCCTTGGGGGGCTCAACCCGGGGTAGCGGTCATGGCCAATTAGGGGCTCTGTTGGCTCTTAGGTGACGGTTTCCTCGTGGCTGCGTGCAGCAGGGCTAGGGGAGGGTCTGTGCTGACGGACGTGGGTTACTGACCTGGTAGCCTGGCTGCCCCTGGGTGGGTCCGGGACAAGCGTGAGGTTCTGGGGGCACTCCGTCTCTGGGCTGGGGCCCTGGCCGGGCCTCAGGGGCTTGGGTCCTGGTTGGTGTGTTGCCGGGGTTGTGGGCAGGTGGGTGTATGGGGGCCCAGCCCTGGCGCAGGGTGCCGCCAGTGCATCGAGCCACCTGGGGGGCTCTTCAACTGGTGGGGGAGGTTGTCACATCTTGCAGGAGCTTTCCTCTCTTCAGGAACTCTCTGCAGGAGGGGAGATATAGGAGAGGTGGAGGAAGATCTCAGCCTGGGCGTCTATTGTCTTGTGTAGTCTGGAAGATGAGTGGATGATGGGGTGGGTGCAGTTTTCTCTGTGGTGGGGTCAGGTGGGCTGTCCCAGGCTCTGTGGGGCTGGGCGGCGCTGCTGCACTGGGCCCCGGTCCGGATGGGCCTGGGCCCCCTTTCCCTGGCGGGTTGCGGAGTATGGGGGTGCCTACTGGGGTCAGCGGGGAGCTGGCCCCAGGAGGGGTCACTGCCCCTCCCTTCCTTCCCTCCCCATCTCCAGCTGCCTCCCTCTTCCCGCTCCACCACAATCACCCACACATGCAGGGCCTTGGGGTAGGGGTGTGTCACCAGGGTGCACAGGAGGCATCCCCCCCCCTCTGTCCCCTTCTGGCTGCCTCTGCCTCAATTTTATCCCACAACTTAGACATTCACATTACTCACACTCTCATAACACATACATATAGGATCTTGGGGGTGGGCACGCCACACAGACTCCAAAAGATCATCAGGGTGTACACCTCACCCCTGGCGTCGTTGCCCACCTCTCAATTTTAAATACATGTAGACATTGAGGGCTAGCAGGAGGGGCTATACGCCTACCTGCTGCTCTGGCAGGTAGCTCCATGCCCTCCTGGGTTTTAAATGCACCTTAGAACACACATGCATCAACACTACATATGAGCGGGTGGAGGGAGGTTTGAGTCTTCACACACCCCGTTCTCTGCGGCCTGCTGGAGCGGGGGGCTAGGAGGAGGAGTTGGCCGTCCGACTGGGGTCTGGAATGTGGGGCCTCCCTGCTGCTGCGGAGTCGGGCGGTCTGCTTCTCCCCACCCCAGGAAAAGGGTAACACCACCTGGGTCTGGGTGCAGTTTCCCCCTCCAGGGGCAGGGGTACCTAGACCCGGGGCTTAGAGTACGCTTGGGGAGTGTGATTGTGTGTACAGTGTCTCTTTATGTCTGTCTCCACGTTGGTTGAGTGTGGAATAATTGCCTATGAGAGCATGAGGGTGGGAATGGATGTTTGTATCTGTGTGTGCCTGTATGTCTGTGTCTGTATGTCAGGTTGGGTATCAGACGCCACCTCTCTGGGGACATCTCAGGCCCTCCAAGGTATGGAGGCCTATCTCCCCCCACCACTCCCCCTGCCGGTGGCGGACGCCCTCAGACATCGGTGCGTTGGTGGTTCTTTGTGTCCGGGGATGGGCGTCTAGGTACACACCGGCTCACTCCTTGGTGGCTGCTTATCAGGGCCTGGAGCCTGGGGCTCGCTCGGGCCACTTTGGGAGTGGGGTGCCCTCGGCCTCTCGGCCCGGGGCTCGGTCACTCAGGCACAGCTGGCTGCCGGCGGAGCTCACGGGCACGCCACTGCAACCCCCTGGCTTGCTGCTCGCGGCTGCTGAGTGACCCCTCATCTGGGACTCTCCTCAGCTCTTTCTGGGATAGTGGCGCGGCTGCCCCTCTGTTGGTCTTCCTTGGTCTCTTGTGTTCTGGGGGCCTCTGGATGTCTGGAGCCTGGATCTCCTCCATACCTGCTTCATGCCCTGGAGGACGGGGCTGTGGCCCCCCCACACCCTCTAGCCGATCATTACATGAAGGAACCTTTTAAAAACAAGCGCGTTCATGCTCACAGGTGTACACACGGGTGCTCACACACACAAACTACACCCTTTTTGGCTCCTACGTCAAAGCACACTGTGCGCTGTCGATCTCACGTGCTGCACAATAATGTTTAATATTTAGTATTTACTGTCATATTCACATAGATCATTGTGACGTTGTTTATTCTATTGCTCTTGTTTTCTTCTGCTTGTTTTCTTTTTTCTTTCCCAACAGGTGATCCAGGTGATCGATATATGTATTTTTTGTCTGCTTATTCTGTTGGTTTTTGTTTTTTGCTCTTTATCACCGTCCCTCTTCTCAGCTGTTTTTTTTCTCCCTTTTCTTTTCCTCAGTCAAGTCTGTCCCGTATCTAGCAAGTGAAAATAAAAAATAAAATAAACAACAAAAGATGAATCAAATAGACCATTACGGCAAGGCTGGGATGGTCCATTTGGTAAAGTAAATCCGTTGGGCATCTTTCTTCGCCTTTAGACAATAATTCTGATGGCAAAAGAGCCAAACGGGACAGGCAAAAAAATTAATAAATAAATAAATAAATAAATAAAAAATAAAAAAAATAAATTTTGATGGATGGATGTAACACTCGGAGCTATTAAGACAGAAAAGCTGCCAGACAAAGGCAGAAAATGTGATTCTGGGCAAAGGTGCCAAATAGGAAGTGTTAAAAAAAAAGAAAATCAGCTAGTTAACACAACGAAAAACATGCAAATGTCATCACGACTGCAGCGGCGCTCAACAGGGAGTATGAAATGTGGGGGACAGGATTTGGAAGGCTCATTGAGAAGGTATTTCCTTCATGGAACATGATTTCGTAGTGAAAAGAGTTATTAGCACGTCAGAAAGAATTACATTATTACCAAGGTGCTTCTCACAAATGAATTAGTTACTCACCTTCAGTTTTATATCCCATTTTGCATTTCACATGGAATCCGTAGCTTAACTAATAGTCTCATTTAAAACATGTCATCTTAAATACTTTATGCAGTTTCTTCTCAGCGGTTCGAGAGACACAGCAAGCATGTGGATCCAGTGTTTTCCGCTGTTTTATTACACAGTTCCTGCTGTTCAGGTAAAACGGGGCATCTGCCAAAAGTGATGCAGCTCTGCAATTTTATGGTAATTATCAAGCATTTTAGAGCAAAGCATCACTCTTCAAAGCTGTCTCCGGATCACACATATTACTGTTTTTTTTTTAATTTAGCAATTTATCTAGATTTGCCATTGGCAGGGTTGTTCTCAAGGAATATGTTGATATGGTACATACCCAACACCCGGCATCTGTTGAGAGTTCTTGTAAACAAGAGCGAAGCTGAAAGGTGATTGGACAGGAATCCTTCCTGTCCGATCACCTTTTCACGTTTGCCATGGAGGAAACACTGGGCTGCATTACCAGTTGGTCAAACCAGGCAACTGCCCTGGGGCACTGGGACTCCAGGGGCTGCAGCAGAGTTATTGTATGTCGACTCCTTTGTGCCAAATCCATGAATATTGTCCTTGGCAATCACTAGAGGACACCATCGTGAGTCCTCATTTTAAATCATCATCATTTAAAATGGATCCTGTTTTATTATTTTAAAAAAAAGGTCATAGAAGTCTTTAAGGCAGTGAACACGTTGCAAATCTGGGCCCAGCCCACTTAGAAATCCTGGTAATTGCGGCTATTTTATTCATTTTTGCCACTGGGGAACTACAGCAACATTACATAGTGTATCCAAGATAGATACTGGGGACAGTGATGTGCTTGGATAGGCTGCTGATCACTTAATATTTTACATTGAAAAGATCTGTAATTGCCCAATATTCAAATGAAATAGTGCAGCATAGGGATAATACTCCTATGAGAAATGTGAAACATTAGCATCATAATTTGCACATGTAACCTGAACAGCGTTGATATTTGTTTGTATACCTGAGGCCTGCACCGAAGGACCGGTGCTACTTTGATAAAATGCACTTTATCACACATGCACTTTATCAAAGTGGTTGCTGCAGAGTACCCGGTGAGTTCTAAGAGCTTATTTCTCTGTAGAAAGGACAGGGTGAAAGCTTCAAATCCTGCACCCACTCCTCTTTGGATTAGTGATGTTATTCTCGGTCTCCCCTTATCTCTGATACCCAACCATCCCATCTCTGATTACATTTTTATCAATAGCTAAAAGCATAAGGGGAGTAGCTAATAATAAAGGAGCTGTGCTGAATTTTATTAAATGAAGGAAATGAATCATGGCCAGCAGCTCTTATTTATGCTGTTTCCCTACAAATAAAAAAATCATATTCATTCACTGCTGCAGTGGCTCTTTGTCCTTGCCCCCAAGGTTTTCATCAAGTAGCAACCTTTGAGGCTGGAAAATAAAAATGTTCCTCAGATGGCCTCTTGAGCCTGGTTACAAACACGCTCTCACTAATGCTTAAATGCCCAACTTTAGGAGGAAATTAACATCTTTTGAGTCTGGTTACAAAAAGCAAAAACAAAACAGCGCATGTGTCTATAGCTAATTGTAGCTGTCAGTGGCTGATCTGATGACTCATCTGTAGTCTTTAACCAGAAAATGGATTTCTCAGCAAGCTAGCTGTGCTGGTGTTGGTCCAGCTTCATCACTGTTTACATCTAATCAAATTTTTATGATGTCATAGTTTTGCAACTATGTTCACTCAGGCCATCAGGGTTGGGGCGGGGCTTATTGTTACAGGGCTACAGCTATGCTTAGGATAAACGGGTTAGGGTTTGCTACGTGGTGTAACTATGACTATACAAAACTATGACCTCACAACCAGTGTTGGGAAGGTTACTTTTAAAATGTATTCCACTACAGATTACAGATTACATGCCCCAAAATGTATTTTGTAATGTATTCTGTTACGGTACTCAATGAGAGTAACTATTCAGAATACTTTGGATTACTTGATATATTATGAAGCTTTTTACAACTACATGAATGTACTGTTGCTGTGTGACTTATTACTATTACTGAAGGTTACTCACCAAACCAATACCAACCAGATGGTTAAATCTTAATATAAATGAGTAACAGTAGGTGGACATTAGGTAAGGCTGCACTTTTTTGCAGCGATCTCGTATAGAAAACGATTCCGCGCGTATATAAAACAGGTCCGCGGCTCCGAACCGTAGTAAAGGGACCTCTGGCTGATACGGTGGGTTCCGTGTCGGGCTGGTAGCCGAAAACTAGCTTTACTTTGTTGTCTGGGTCAACTTTGCTAGTGAGAGACAGAGAGAGGCGTTGAAAGGCTGCTCCAACGGAACTTATTGTTTCGGAGGAAAACACGAACACAGTGTACAGTCGAGTCTTAATAGCTTACTTACAAATGGGCTCGTCAGGCACTCTTCTTGGCTGCAGTGGTTATTATTATATTTACATGCTTCCAGCTCCCGTTTCTGCTCGGTGACAGCTCGGACTTTTCCTTTCTCTCCCTCCCTCGCTCACAGACACATAACGTGTATGGTAGTCCATTCTCCCTGCAGCACGGACTACACTGCCCATCAGGCTGCATTCTTTAGGGCCATGCCTGTAACACTCTGCCTATTGCCTTCATCCATCCATTCGTTTCCGCTTATCCTTTTTCAGGGTCGCGGGGGGCGCTGGAGCCTATCCCAGCTGTCATAGGACGAGAGGCGGAGTACTCCCTGGACAGGTCGCCAGTCTGTTGCAGGGCTGACACACAGAGACAGACAACCATTCGCACTCACATTCACTTGCACATTCACACCCTATGGCCTTCATATTAAATCATTTTTTGAACAATAATTTTTAAAAATATTTCTTCACGTCATTATGTGGCCGCAAGTAGAGGTGACATGGGCCACGAGATTGAGACAGAGGCATTGGAGCCTCCTAGTGTGCGATTTGTTTGGGTTTCCACCGGAGTGGAATTACCAAAAATAGAGAGGGCATAGCCTAACATATGAAACAGGAAAATACCGCCGTGTAATCCTTTTATTTCAACAAAGTAACTGTATTCTGAATACCACCTTTTTAAACGGTAACTGTAACAGAATACAGTTACTCATATTTTGTATTTCAAGAACGTAACGCCGGCACATGTATTCCGTTACTCCCCAACACTGCTCACAACAATGTCACTGATCACGTGTAAAGATGAACCTGAACCGTCATTAGTTTGATGATCCAGGAACACCAACACGAGTATATTGGCTCACCGGGATGATGAATAATGACACGGATGGCTGTGTTCATCTTTTATATACAGTTTATGGTTTTCACGTTTCTTCACCCTAGCTGTTGAACGTGGCGTGCCACTCCTGTCGAGTATATTTGGTTGTAAATGGGGTTGAATAAGGAGGAATAAATTATTGCCGGGAGCAGCGTGGGCTTGTGCCTGTGGCGGCCAATCACATCAGCTTGTCTAATTCCCTTTAAAAGCGGCACGCTCCTCTCTACGGGGTGTCGGCGTTACGGATGAGGAGCCTGGTGGGAAGAATGTCCTCGTGCAGCAGGTGCAGAGTTGAAAGGTGGAAATATCTCACAGCATCATGTCAGCTTTCAGCATCACTTAATTACATAATAATGCACAATCACGCCCAGCATTATATAAACGCCCATGTTGCAGCGCGGTTCACAGAGCGCTGGCCTTGATGTTGTGACACTTTGCTGTCTCTCATCATGGATAACACATCCAGACCCTAAATCCTTTTAGGCCATGGAAAATCAGCCTCGTTTGTTTACCTCCAGGGCTGAGTTATATCTAACAATCATTCGTCACAGGACAGAGCGCCCGTCTCCCCCTTTCATCTCGTTCCAGTTTGGCCTTGAAGTACACCCTGAATATGATGCACACACACACACACACACACACACCTGCCTCGCTCCAACCCTCCATAGACACAACGCACAACAAACAGGCTTTTTATTTTAACTCATTCTTCCATAGAGACACAAAGCATACACATTTGGCTGTTGTGCTTTTCATGGGTTTAGTATGCATGAGGTGATGGGGCCTGGGTAACCACGCTCCAAGAGCAGAGAACTAATCAGGGAAGGATGATTGTTCCCACTCACCTTTCGGCATTGCAATTTTAGGGACATTAAACAAAGTGCCAATGCAGAATTCAGAGGAGATAATACAAAACTGTGAAAGCATTCAGCCATTTTTTTTATTTTTTTTTAGCGCCCAAGTCCCCCTTTCCTCTTTGTTAAAAGCAGCCAGAGGAGAGTTTGGCTAATGTGTGATGTCCCTAATGCGGACATAATGGGAGAGCAGTGCTAATGTTGCTACACCAACAGTGGAAATGTCACAGTTGACACACTCAGGCTTAGTGGAAGTGTAATTAGCCTAAACACGGGAGGACTACGCGACTGAGGGCGGCCTGAGACGGGGAGGGGTGTTACGATATGAAAAGCAGAGTGACACAATGACAAATTCACGCCGAGACCGTTTCCGGCTCCTCTAATGCTCCGCGGCTCTTTTGTCAATCAAACACTCTGAACAAAAGATGACTCATCAATTTGCCACACCAAATTACCCCTGCTTTTTGTAACCTCTCTCTCTCGCTCGCTCTCTTCTTCTCCTCCTCATTTCACATTAACCTAAATTGCCTCTGGTTTGCAGTTCAACATGAACTAAATGACAAGCAGCACACGCAGCGCTTTGCCTCTTTTTCCGACTCATTTCACATTCAGCCATGGAAATTAAATCAGGACAGTGGTTTTTTTGACATTATTGTGCCCTGGTAATGAACATAGCAATTAGGTGGGGAAAATTAATTTAGAGGAAGAAGAAGAAAAAAAAAAGGAGGCCTCCATTCAAATGTAAGAGCCTTCAGCAGATTGTGGGTGTGATGGTTTTCTAAAAGTTCTGCGGGGCAAGGAGGCATGTCACCACTGGGGGTTGCTCTTTCACACACTCTCCATCACACACGAGCACACAGTGGCGGTGGACTAATTCTGATTGATGTGCAGAGGCTTGGCCCTCTCTCAGCTGCTGGCGCTGGTAATTGCTTCCATCCCTCCTCCCAATACGAAGCAGCACAGTTGAGAGAAGAGGAACGTGTCTTCCTGCTTATAGCTTCCAGCAGGACGGCACAGAAACCCCCGAACTCCTCCAGAAACACTCCAAAATGTTCCGAGGCCGTCCTGGCTGGAGCTTGACATTTTTAGACTGAAACCTGACAGGACCTGACAAGAGCTGATGAGGGCTGAATTTCCTGCTTTCCCAGCCTGGTGAGCTCAGTGGCCTCAGGTGTCCGGGGAAGATTTTAACAGGTATTTGTTGGTATCTGTGAGATAGAAGTGAGATTTTCGAGCTAATATCGGGCTTTAATCTCTTTCAATTAAACATTTAATGAGTTTTTATGCGCTTCATTGATCAGACTGAGCCTGAGAGGGACAGATACAAAGCTCTCAAAAGTTTCCAATCACGACCACGACCGGTCCTTTCTCCTGCTTCAGACTGCCACCGCAAAGACGTCTGGAGCTACAAAAACATGCGTAGTGCCTGCATAATAACGCCGGTGTTGCTCAGAGATTTGCACTCTTACCTTGATGTTTCTGAGCTCCCCTGCTTTGTTTTGTCAGAAATTCAATAAATCCCATTACTCCTCAGTGCTTCATGTTGATAATGTGGATCGTATTAGATTCCACTTCTGCTCTTTAATCAGTTTATGAAATGTTGCACGTTTCAGATGAAACCCCCACACAGTGTGTACTTTAATCTCCGGCTCACTCTGCTACATTAAAAAAGTTGATCAAATGACAACGAAGAGACACAAAGGAGCTTTAGTTTGGCCAAAGGGGAGTCCTCACCTCTCTCATCGGATAGCAGCTTTTACAGTATGTAAACTAACTTTTAATTCAGCCCAGTTTCATTCATTTAGCACCAAATCGTAACAGTTTAATGTGTGAGGTAAACACCCTGCAGCGATACAGAGGAAACCCCAACAATCGGATGGCCCCCTGTGAGCAAGCGCTGGGCGACAGCGGGAAGGAAAAACTCCCTTTTAACGGGAAGAAACCTCCAGCAGAGCCAGGCTCAGGGAGGGGCGGGGCCATCTGCTGTGACCGGTTGGGGGTGAGGGGAGAAGAACAGGACAAAAAATACACTGTGGAAGAAAACCAGAGATAATTAAATGCATTTAGAAAAATAACTTGTTTCATTATAAACTGAAATCTGCTACACTAATGTGAAATAGTGCAACATTTGGGGCGATCGTGGCTCAAGAGTTGGGAGCTCGCCTTACAATCGGAAGATTGCCGGTTCGAGCCCCGGCTCGGACAGCCTCGGTCGTTGTGTCCTTGGGCAAGACACTTCACCTGTTGCCTACTGGTGGTGGTCAGAGGGCCTGGTGGCGCCAGTGTCCGGCAGCCTCGCCTCTGTCAGTGCGTGGCTGTGGCTACAACGTATCGTGCCATCACGTCACACATGTGAATGTGTGCGTGAATGGGTGGATGACTGGATGTGTAAAGCGCTTTGGGGTCCTTAGGGACTAGTAAAGCGCTATACAAATACAGGCCATTTAACATTTTCTAAATCAACCTTCATTTCCATGGTCATGGAGACATGACAAACATGCACCAGTCAAAGCTGATAGAAAATGACAAACTTTAAAAGTTGCTGACTCTGCTCCTGGTTTTGCTGTACATTTCAATCCTGGATTCTTTGAGTGACATGTCTCTCTCTCTCTTATAATATTTCTGCAGCATTTGAGTGTGTGGTTTTTTTCTTCACGCTGTGTGTGCGTGCAACACAAGCCGTCGGAGTACAGTTTGCATGTGGGGCTGAGGCACCTTTGCCATGCCTGTGCCCAGAGCCATGCTATATTCTGTATATGTGTTTATTTAAAAATCAGAGTCTAAGATGAGCACTTTTAGGAATTAATTGGATTTTTTGCCCTGTGTGTTTACATTTAAAGTCTTAGTACAGTACTTACGATATACTTAAGAGTACTTTTGCTACTTTTACTTATGTATCAGAAACAAAAACAATGTTTATGGGCTAATATCCAAAATCAGTGTTATGCACTGAGGGTTGTAGCCACATAACGGATGTTTGCAGCTAAAGCACAGCAAGGAGGGAGACTCGGCTTTCCAAACTGTGAGAGCAGGAATGTAGGAGTGGAACGAAACGCAGCGTGATGGCAAACGCTTTGTTTTTCCGTAACTATCGACTGCTGGTAAATGCAAACACTCTCCCGGAATCTAGTCCTGGTGAGCAGTTGAGTAGCTAACATAAGCTCAAATGTTTCAAATACATTTTGCTGATTGTTTGATCCCAAGCTTCTTTTTCACACCTACACACAGATAACCTCTTGGAAAAGTTGTTGGTTTTGGAAATATACAAAATTGGTCAGACACACCACAGATCAGTAGAAAGCAGCTTCCTGCCCACGTGAAACAGTCCAAACAAAATTTGAATCATGGAGCAGCTTTAAATCACGAGCATGGCACCACCACCACTCACCTGGCACTCCATCTGATTTACAGACAACAGTTTTACTTCCCAGCGGTCATTGTTATTACACAGGCCTGGGTGTAGATACAAGTGCACAATAACTACACTTACACACTTAAACAAACACACAGCCCTCAGGAGTCAACACACAAAGCTTTTCCCCAAAAGCAGAAACCAGTTCAGCCACATAAACGAGGGAAACATGCAGAGAATATCAGAGGAAGGAGACAAAGAGGGAGAAGCGTGGATATGCAAGACTCGCCTGTCTGCCTCACAGGTGTTGATAAGGAGGGCAGGTGGGAGCAGACAGATCAGGGCAAAGTTCAGCTGACTTCAAGATAACTTCTGTTTTCTACTGTAGTCCATATTTTAAAATTTGGGATGTGCTCTCTCAGAAAACAACTACAGCAGTGAGTAAGCTGATCAGCGCATGACACACACAAACAGCTCCAAAAAATTGAAGCTACAGTTTTTAATCAAGTCAAGGTTTGCTGTGTCTCCCAGCTTAGTCTTAAGGTCATGGTGGGGATTCCAGGAGACTGGGCCGTAGAAGGCCCTTTAACCCATCAGCAGGACTGGTATCTGCTCCTTTTTGCAAGGAGGACCAGGGTGAGCACAGAGCCACAAAATAATCTCCAGCAGGACACTGGTGACGTGTTCTGTGATGTAACAATCAGAAACAGGTCCACCATGGCGTCCTGTGCTTTTCACAGATGAGAGCAAGTTCACCCTGAACACAGACGTGAGAGTGTCTGGAGAAGGCGTGGAAAACGTTATGCTGCCTGTAACATCGTTCAGCGTGTCTGGTTTGGTGGTCGCTCAGTGATGGTCTGACCATGGAGGGACGCACAGACCTGTACAGGCTCGCCAAAGGTACCCAGCGTTCCTCACACCTTCCTACAATAGTGCAATCTTCTGCAGATCTTCGCTTTGACCTTTTATATTTAAAAAAGGTGATGATGATTAAACAGTCATATGAAATCAGTTCATAATGAATTACATTTATCACAAATCCCATTGACATTTTTCAAAATGACTAAATTATAACGCACTGATTGTTAACACTTAGAATCTGTATAGAATACAAAATGAGCCGTATATTTGAAAATGCTGATTAGGTTATGCTAATTAATAACCTATCGACTGATAAATATAGAAAAAATGTTCACAATATCATAACCCTGATTTCTGCTTTAGTATTCTCAGGTCTCTGTGGCCTGCGGGTGAAAGGTGGGCTATAGTTTCTCCTACGAGAGCATCTTCTGTAATAACAGCAATGCACTCAGCTTCACTTCCTCTTCTCCCCGACCACAGACGCATAAATAAGCTTCTGGGTCTGAAAGGTGAACCCAACATGGAAGTGCCTTTCAGCTGCATGCTTTGGAATGGCCACCAGAGGGCAGGTGGTTGCAAAAAGACTTTTTGGCTCGTGGACTGAAAAACGTCTCTGGGCTCTGACATTTGTAAACACTTTCCTGATAAGTTTATGAGTTCAGTCACTTATTTCTGGTCATATGGAATAAAACATAAAGTCAGTTTTGGAAATTATGCTCATTGTAAGAGTCAGAAAGATTGATTGTCATTGGCATGTTTATTGGCTTTAGATTCACAAGTCCTTAGCCAATGAACACGCAGTTTCACAGTCAAACCAGTGGGTGACGTCATGGCGGCTTCATCCATCTGTAATCCTGCAGCAAACACACGTGTGACGCTCTGAGCAGCCGCAGTTAGGAAGCAAAATTACCTTTAAAAATAAGCAGTAATAAGTAACCTTAACAAAAACAGTAACTAATAATAAAATACATTTGGAATAAACTAAATTCTCCTTATATTTTAAGACTAATAAGTCTTGTAATAACATTTCACATCTTAATGTACGATCTGGATACGAGTGGCCTCTTGCAGGATGACAGTGCCCCCCCTCATCTATAGGACACTAGGGCTCACTCAATAATTTTATCAGCATGAAAATCATGTGAATCTTATGCAGTCAACAGATCTCAAACCAGCTAAACACAATAATTTCACCCAATCAGTCGTTTTGCAATATTTTCAATTAACTTGCCAAAGGACGTGGAAACGGTTCATTAGCAACATTAGGAAACCTGTGTGTGTGTAGGTGCACGTGTTGAATAGCTATTGAAATGTTAATCCTCCCATTAAGCCCATCGTGTTACTACGTTGCGACACGCACGAGACTTTTATCTGAGAAAAACGGAGAAAAGATTCACGAAAATCGATCATCTGTCTGAGGTCGGTAGGGTTGCTTTGGTCGACGTTCTCTCTTCAGTCTTTCCACAGTCCTCGTAATGAGCTGCACTAAAGCCATTCATACAATAGATGATATTTCAACAAACTCACTGAATATGTTTATATGATTTCATGTCTGGCAAACACTGGTATGACTGCACATTAGTGGCCGTCCTTCTCAGCACGTTTTCCTCTGACACCTCTGAGCAGTGATGCAGACCGACACCACTGCACACACAAAACGTGTAAATCTTACACATCTTTTAGTATCACTTGGGTTTTTTTTTAATAAACAATGACTAAAATAATAAAACTACTTGGATGGTTAAAAAAAAAACAGTTCCCACTTTTTCAAAGCTTTGTTGTCTTGGTTGCCATGGTGATTTTCTCCCTTATCAGTTGTTTGAGAAACATATGATCTAGGCATGAAACATACTTCTAACTGAAGTACAAATACTTCATGCTGTGAGTGTGCAGGAACTATTGCACATGTTGCACATGTTGGAAAACTTTGAACAACCTTTGAACCATCAGCCATCAATTAAGGCTTCGAGCAATTACAAAATGCATTGTAAAAACAACCCTGAATACCTTTATTATATATATTTGAAAACATTTTGTGAGCCTGTGTCATACAGATAATGAAAGAAAACCATGTTTTTCTCATTTTTAATGGTACAAAAGAGAAAGACCTTTGCTGTGAATATATGCTTTCTTATTTCTGCTCAGTAATATTCTTTCTCTCTGCTAAAGTCAAAAAGTACATACAGTTAAATAAATTTTAAGCCTTGATGACAGAAGATGTCAAATTAAATGTCCATTTTAATAAAACAGGAAAATTGAACAGGCGCATTTGCACCAACACTTTCAGATTAACAGAGAAATCACTTTGTCGAGCACATTTATTAAGTCTGTTAGCTGTTTTGCTAATAAAATCATTTTATATTATCAACACAGCGACAGACAACCATATGTAGTTCATATATCTTAAACAAATACCCGCATACAAACATTTATATGCAGACAGTCCCACGCTTATCATGTATACAAAACAGGACAACTGGAAAGCCAACGTCATCATTTTATTTTATGTTATCTTTTTCCAGTGTCAAGCTTAATTCCAGTTTTCACCTTGATTTAAAGTCCCATCAATCCATCTATTCATTCTCTTATTTGTTTATGGTTGATGGATGCAGGGGGGCTGGAGTCTGTGCCAGCGAGAGGCGGGTACAGCCTGATCAGGTCACCAGGCACATTCAAAAGTTCAGGTCCTCTGAATATTCCAGAAACCCGTTTCTTCCATTGCTGACAGCCAAACAGCTGCATCCAAGAGCCAATATTTTAGACAAATTTTAATAACTGAAGGCTGGAAATATTTCTGCATAACTGTAAGTCAGGAAGTAGGACAAATATTACAAAAGCTGCTGTACACCAGAATTTGTTCAAAGTGATTTGTTTTCCTTTTGACAAAAAAAGAAAGAAAAAGAAGAAAACAGCTTCTCCTTTACTTTGTCCTTTCTGTCGCTCTTTGAAACGCTGCTTTCTTGCTCCAAAACTCTCTCCTTCTTCCTTTCTTCCTCCCTCTCATCCTCCCTGTCAGGTTTGGAAGTATGTTCCTGTGTAACAACATAATCCGGTAACGTGATCACAGGCGGTTTCATTTTTAATTACAACACGGGCTCTGGTTAGAGCCATGACATCATTTTCTTCAAAGTGAGGAGTGAAGCTGGGTCTCCCCAAAATAGCAAAACAATAACCTTCAGAAAGGATTAGATGACACCGAGAGGCAATCTGGCGCTGATCAAGCGAACGCCATCAAAAGTTCGGAGCCACAGACACAAAGTCTGAGACTGTGCAGCATGTTTTTAAACGTAGACCCCGACAGCAGACCTGGCCTTGTGGAAGGTTGTGCGACAGGAAGCAGTCGATCACAGACCTTTGTTTGATCTTTCCTCTCCTCTCTTCTTCTCCCCTCCAAATAAACAATGACGGTAGGGTAATGAGGCCTCTGGGTGTTTTGAGGGACACGAGATGAGAAGGAGACCTGGCCACACAGAACGTATAAAACGAGGAGACACGAGGAGAAGCAAGAGCCCAGCCGCCTCATTAGGGAGCTATGAACGATGGTAGCAACTATTCATTTCCTCTACAAATGACTGTGCCGCGCGCCACACGCACAGTCGCAGAGTCGGTACACGTGAGCACATAAATACAGACACACTTATAGCATGTGCTGGAGGAGCCATACAAACATGTCAAACCACAGAGGGCGCATTTAAACACAGTGTGACGCCGTTCAGATCATAATTCTTTTTTTTAATGGTTGGCAAAGAAGGAGACAGGCCGAGAGAAGAGTAATTTGAGAAAGTAAAAGCTGCCTTGGGGCGCACAATGCCATGATAAATTCTTTATAGCTTAAATTAGAGGCAAAAAAAAAAAATCACCATTTTAATATAGCCTTTATAAATAAAAGAGACCGCTTCAGTGTGACGTGTAGGAGGCGTGGTGAAAATGTTTTTGTGACGCTGCGTAAGAAAGGAAAAATAACATAACTTTAAACTGTAGCTTTAAATTTTTAGGAAAAAGTTGCAAATCTGGTAGTCAGTGGCCAAAGTTTGGTTCATGAGACAGAAATGTGCTCTGCTTGGTTAAAATACTGCGGAGGCTCAATTATTCACCAGGTGTCCTTTGTCAGCGATGCGTAACGCGCCGGGTTATGGCAATAGTGAGTCATCATTTTCAGTGTGCAGTGTCAAAACACCGTGAAGGGATGCGTTTTAACCCAAAATGCACAATCTTTTCATTGAAGTAAGATCTTTTTAGATTTAAACCTGAGGAAAAGGAAAACGTGCGAAAAAGTAATGAACGACTGAAAAAAAGCACAAATGTCCAAAGGGCGCACGCACCGTGGGTTCCCCGATGATAAGCATGCCCAGTATGTTCCACCACCTTAAGCTTTACGTCTCCAAAAGTGGGACTGTAATGTGTTACAGATGGTGGTTTAAGGACACATCGTACCAAATATTTTCTGATTCAAGCACATCAACTTTTTATCGCTGGAATTTAATTACAGTTTTCTTTTGTATCTCAGGCTTTGGATTGTTAGTCTGACAAAGCAATTCGTTTTATGGTAATGGTATGTTGGGCTCTAAACACCAGGCTCACTGTTATTTACAGAATGTATGAGTCGGTTCCCATCGATGTAATACGACCTTCACTGTTTGGTAAACATCACCGTCTTTCAAACTCCACGCCCTCTGGTTGTAACTCAGTCTTTCTGTCGCTGAGCCCGAAACAAGACAGTCGTGGTGATACCAGGAGGATCGTCCTGTCAGTCTTCAACATGCTGCCATATCGCCATAGATGACATCACTCCATACGAGCAAACTGAGTTTCCTGAGTAAAGTTACTTCACATTTAAAGAGGACCTGTTATGCCCATTTTCATCTCCATATTTGTATTATTGGATGCTAGTGTGTTAAATACTTAATGGTTCCAAAAGACATTAAAAACATTTTTTTATTTAACTGTGTGGATCTCGCTGCAACCACGTCAGCTTAAACAGCCTTTAATCATGTTGCAATAGGCTGGATGTTGCTGGAGTTTTCCCATGATGCACTGTGTGCTTCTTCTTCTTCACTCTCTCTGTGTTTATACACCACTCTGCATTTAATCATTAGTCATTATTAATCTCTGGCTCGTCCACAGTGTGTCAACCAGTCACAGCAGATGTAACAGCAGATAGCCCCGCCCTTCTGCTGAAGGTTACTTCCTGTTAAAAGGGAGTTTTCTCTTCCCACTGTCGCCAAGTGCTTGCTCATAGGGGGTCGTCTGACTGTTGGGTTTCTTTCTGTTAATGTTGGGTCTTTAACCTGCAGTCAACTCAAATATAAAGTTTGAGTTGACTGTTGTTGTGATTTAGTGCTAAATAAAGAAATCCTGGCTAGCTCTGAGCCGCCTGGCTGCAGAGTCTTTAAGGGCACAGAGCTCCGTAGATCTTCATCGGCCTCAGTCACTTTCTTCACTGTATCAATTCAGAAGGAAATGCCAAAGCAAGAACCAGGAATAAGAAATGCTGAAATCATAAAGCATCTCACTGAGAATACTGTCACTTTCTGTAATTGGCATTATGATAGTAAGAACCACAGTTTCCTTTATGACCACCAGGGTTTTTGACTAATGTTCTACTGGACTTGATAACATGTGTGCTTTTATATGTTAAATGCCATAGAAATAATAATGAAAGCTGAGTTACTAGAGTGGCTGATGTGACGAGCTGTTACATATAAATTCTTAGACCTCTTCTCTCCAACCCAAAGGCCCGCCTGTTTGTGAGTGAAACTCCTTTTTCGTGCTATTTTTGATGTGTGGTCAAAATTACTAATACATTAGGTGTTTGACACATTTCATTTTGGTCTTTGCATTCACAAGATTTCCAATAAATGTGACCTTTGTCTATCCAAGATTTTTAGTAGATGAAGCTATAGTTTCAATTCTTGAGTTATCGTGTTCTAAAGATTTTCAGGAAACTGGACCTCTGACCGTGCACATGAGGTTGAGTCAAACTTCAAACTAATCTGGGATTTTTAGAAGATGCACCTATGCAGTGTATTTGAAAGTCACGTGTCACCTTATCGTGTTCACGCCACCCGACGTCCGTTTTTCCACCCGGTGGGGTGACGACAGTTCTTACACCAAGCCTTTCAGGCTGAGGTTTAAAAACTGAATCCAATTGAAAACGAACCCACCAGTTAATCCACTAAACTACTTTCAAATAGGTCTTGATGCATTCTCAATCATCCAGGAAAGTAAATCTCCAAAAGTTGATTCTGTTCATCTGGACGTAGCGTTTTGTGGGAGAAACGTTTCGTCACTCATCCAAGTGACTTCTTCAGTCTCAGCTGACTGCAGGTTTCCCCAACCCTTATAAACAGTACAACAAAGGAAGTTTGACTTACTTGTTGTACGTCGGAAACCACCGCAAAATACGGAGAGTGTCCTCAGTGGCCAGAAGAGACAAGGATGCGACACGGAGGATGTGGACAAGTGGGTGAAGAATTTGTCTGACAGACAGCTCACCCAAACAGAGAAAAACATCCTTGCTAAAGGGCTGAATTTTGCTGTCACACCGAGACAAATCCCGCTAGTGGAGCTGATCACAGCCACAGAAACAGCAATTCGCAACAACAATATTGCAGAAGTGGAAGCAGAGCAACTACGGACGAAAGTTTCGCCTGTCTCAGCAATGCAAAGCCCCAGCATCCAACATCACCATGGAGGAGAGGAAGGCACTCACTTCACTTAGTGATGACAACAACATTATCATCCTTCTGGCAGACAAGGGTAGGTGCACAGTATTGCTTAACCAGAAAGACTATCATGAGAAGATTTTGTCACTACTCAGTGATGAAAATACTTATGAGCCCCTGAAACGAGACCCAGGAAGTGGCTACAGGAAGAGGGTCATAGACTGTCTGAAGCAGTTAGAACAAGACAAGGCTATCGACCGGACCTCATACCACAGGCTGTACCCAGGGGAGTCTACACCAAGTCTGTATGGTTTACCGAAAACACATAAGCAGGGTGCACCTTTAAGACCAATTGTCTGCATGATCAACTCGGTCACCTATAACATCTCCAAGTTTCTGGCTTCGATCCTCAACCCGCTGGTGGGCAGCTCTGAACACCACATCCAGAACACCCTGGATTTTGTTGAGAAGGTGAGAGATGTCATTATGGAGGCAGATGAAACCATGGTCTCGCATGCGACGTTACATCTCTCTTCACTTGCATCCCAGTCACGGAAGCGTTGGAGGTAGTTCGTAAGAGATTACAGGATGACACCAACCTCAGCAGCAGGACCACTCTCAGCATCGACCAAGTGTGTTTGCTTTTGGAACTGTGTCTTCATTCCACCTACTTCACATACAAGGGTCAGTTCTACAGGCAGAAACATGGGTGTGCCATGGGCTCCCCAGTTTCACCCATCGTGGCCAATTTGTACATGGAAGAAGTGGAAAAGAGGGCGTTGCTATCCTACCCTGGAACACCACCAAGCCATTGGATCAGATATGTGGATGACACCTGGGTGAAAATCAAATCTCAGGACGTACTACATTTCACGGATCACATTAACTGGACCAACACATCAAATTCACCAGGGAGGATATGAAAAGTGGCAGGTTAGCCTTCTTAGACTGTGAGATTTCCATCAGTAATGGGGGACATCTAAAAGCTGACGTGTACCGTAAACCTACGCATACGGATCAGTATCTAAGGTTTGACTCTCATCATCCACTGGAGCACAAACTGGGTGTCATTAGGACGCTACAACACAGAGCGAACACCATCCCCACTGACACAGCGGCCAGGGAGGCTGAAGAACAGCACATCAAGAAGGCCCTGAGTAAATGTGGTTATCCCAGCTGGACTTTTGTCAAAGCTGGAAAGGCACCTAAAGAAAGCTCCAGCCGATCCAGGAGAGAAGGACAACCGCTGCCCAGGCGAAAACCTGTAGTGATCCCATATGTGTCAGGAGTATCGGAACAGTTGAGACGCATTTTTTCTAAACACCGGGTCTCTGTGGCTTTTAAACCCCAAAATACGCTGCGCCAAAAAGTGGTCCACCCCAAGGATCGGGTCCCCCGACACAAACAGAGTAACATAGTGTACGCTGTTAAGTGCCAGGATTTATACATCGGGGAAACCAAACAACCTCTAGCGAAGCGGATGCCACAACACAGAAGAGCAACCTCATCAGGCCAGGACTCTGTAGTCTGTTCACACCTACAGGCCAGTGGACACTCTTTCAATGATGAGGATGTACACATCCTGGACAGGGAAGAACGCTGGTTTGAGCGCGGAGTCAAGGAGGCCATTTACGTGAAAAGGGAAAGACCATCTCTGAATCGAGGAGGGGGCCTAAGGGTCCATCTGTCACCATCTTACAATGCTGTGATTGCAGCCATCCCCCAACTCTCTGTGAATGGGACTCATGGCCATTGATCAGTGTTCTTTGATCAGTGGGTTTTGGTCAGTGATTGTTGATCAATGGTCATGGGAATTTGCATAATTATGATTAAGGAACTGACCTCACAGCCCATTGTTCCTTCAGTGGGCTGGTTTCAGTCATTATGCAAATGTACTGTTTATAAGGTTTGGGGAAACCTGCAGTCAGCTGAGACTGAAGAAGTCACCTGGATGAGTGACGAAACGTTTCTCCCACAAAACGCTACGTCCAGATGAACAGATTCAACTTTTGGATACTTTCAAATAGCAAATTAAACCAGCAGCTGGGCGGGACTTCAGTGCTCGCAGTATCTGAGTTGACCATGTTAGTGACAGCCACGCTCGTCACCATCATCTGCTCTGCAAGCAGACGATGAAAAAACACCAAAAGCAACCATGCTTACAATGTTAACAGCTTTGGTGATTAGTTGTAAAAGAAAAAAAGGAACTTTTCTTTGAACACTGAAATCTAAAATATGTTCACAATGACAATAAAATCCTGATGAAAAGAGGAGTAAGATGTCTTTTTACATGGAAACTATGTTTAAAAATATAAGAGCATAAAAACCCTTCAGCCATCTCTGAAACTTCCCCTTCCATCGATACAATCAAAAAGATGCTGTGGCCTCCAGCGTGGCCATCAGTGAGACGACAACGACTGCACTGATTTTTAGCCACAACATAAACAAAAGCACATGGCCACATTTTGCAAAAAGGACTCTTGGCCGTGTGACTGTAATCATCAGAGGCAAATCAGATAAAATGACATGATAGTTTTTATGTATTCTGCAACCAGATCAGTGTGATGAACTGGACTGAGGGGATGGAATATGTGGTTGGAAACAGATGCACAAGGCCAGCTTTCTTTTCTCTACTCTTTCTTTTTGTTTAGCTCCTCGCAAGCTTGGACACTGAAAAGACTTCCGCCCACGTAAAGACACACCTTCCGCACCACTGGGTGTTTGGACAGAGAGCATTAGCCTTGGCAAACAGGAGTGTGCATTCATCAAGCCACGGTCCTTTTTCATTTCCCAATCAGGTTTCCAGCCTCAGCGCAGGTCAGCGGGACGGCTACCTTTTCACCTCAGCTCCTGCATGTTTAATCCCCTGCTTTCATCGCTCCCTCGCTCCTTGCACACCTCCATCTTTGTCCTCCTTGCATTGTTCATATGTTCATATTCCCCCCCACTCCTTTCCAAACCTCATTCATCCTGGCTTTCATTGATCCCTCCCGCTCAATCCAGCCCTCAGCCCCACTCTCCCTCCATCAATCCATCTGCCCCTCACTCTTCTTCTCCTTCTCTCTCCTAAAGACAAACACTCCACAGGTTGGACTCTCTCCTTCCTCCATCAGCCTTCCTGCTCTCCCGGCAGACAGCGTGTTTGCTCAAGGATTAGGTCGGGCTTTGTGCCATTGAGGAAGGAAGGAACTAATCAGACTCTTATTTGTCGTTGCATTCTGTGTCTTATGGAGAGAAGGGAAGCCGACCTGCCGGAGGCTGACGCACCCGCGCACGTGCACAGATGCACACATGGTGAGCAGAGTGAAAACCGAGAGTCGGACAAAGGAAGAAGCACACACACATGTGCACCAGCCAGACGCAACCCAACACCCCGCCAGACTCAGCCGGAGGAGCGAGCGTGGGTGTGCGTTCGCTCCTCGACTACTCTGTTGCTCGCTGTTTGTGTACGCACACGCGTGTTCCCACACCGCCCCGCTGCTCTGCTGCTGCCTTTGTTCCCAGGGAAGGCCTGTTTTCTGATTGGCTCGCTAATGTGTGGGATACGGATCTGTGTTATTCCTCATCAGCAGCGGCTCTGATTTGACAAATTCTGTTTTCCCTGCTGTCATCAGGCGCGCGAGGTCACGGCGGCGACATGAGACAGCTGCGCAGGCGAGCCGCTCGTATTGCGCCCCCTGTCTGACCGTGTGTGTGTGTTTGCCCAGCAGTCACAGTGTTTCCTGCAAATTGTGCTTGCATACAGTCTCATATTGTAGACCACACCTCCACTCCCTCTACCAACATGTTGGCTGGTTAGCGAGCACTCACATCTCCTTTAACCGCTCCATATTTCATGAATCTACCAGATGGGCCTGGCTCGGGTGAAGTTCTCTCCAGCTCTTCGTGTCAGGTAGCACGACTCAAGTTTCAGGTACGCAGGTACAGAGTTTCGTACCAGACTCCAGCGGGTAGCCGGGCCCCTCTGTTGACACTGCTTCCACACCCGGGGAGTCAATTTCAAGGTTTGATGTGTATTAAAGACAGGGACAGTTAATGTTTCAGCAGTATTATTCCTAAACTTCTCACACACACACACACACACACACTGACTGTCTGCGCACTACTACAGTACAAAGCTGCTTTCATGCATCCCATAAAGAGACAATGCACTTCCACGAGGTCTGTGGGGCTGCTATTGACTTTTAGACACCAGATCAATAGAGTCGGATGTAAGCTGAATTTCAAGGTTAATAAAAAGTGTAAGCTTCTCAAATCCACTCTGTGCATTCATTAGTTATCTTTCTTGCTGTTTGCAGCTGGTATTTGTACCCCAGAGCTGTATATCCAGACACACAGACGATGTTTTGTTTTTTTTAACTGCTTTTAATTGGAAGGAGTTTTCAATAAGGCCACCATATCTGACGTGGGGGAGCCGGGAGGTCTAGTGCATGCGCAGGCAGTGTTGTGTGCAAAGTTAAAAGCCTAACTGGAGCTGGAAATTTTATAAATGATGGTCTAATGCCATCAAGTCTCCCAGTAATCCATGATAGTGAGCCACGATGCTCAAAAAACCAGAACCCCGGAACTAGTTTCCCTAAAAGGTTTGCAGCTATTTTTAATGCTATTTTATGTCTGCTAGTCTTTGTGTAACAAGCCTAAATGTTGGACGTGTCCCATTTATTAGCCTGTACCTGTTTTAGCCTCCTTGCAACGGCTCCCAGTATGTTTTAGAATTGAGATCTTAAAGATCTTGCTGCTGACTTTTAAGGTATCTCATGGCTACGGCTACACATGTATCTGGTCTTGTACTGTAACTGTTCTACAAACACAGCTAAAAGCTAAAAACGTCGCTGTCAGAGCCCCAGATCTAAGGAATAAACTGCCTCGAGAAATCTAAGCAGCAGAGGAAGTGACCTTTTTATTGTAACACTTTCTTGATTTTTATTTTTTCTGTCTAAATAGTTTCCTGATGTGTTAAAAACATTTTTATCTTGATTTTTGATGTGCCTTCGGGGGGAGGGTTCATGGTAGCGACAGAAAGAAAAAGAGCTTCCTCTGTGGGATGACTGGGCTCTGCCCACAAGCCCTGCTGCTCCTTGGTGAGGTGATTCAGACACCTGATCAGGTTGTTTCCCGGGCACTGTACCTCGGCACTCTTGCTGGAAGGATTAGCTATCCCACCTGGCCTGGGGGCCCCGAGGAATTGGGATTATGTTTAGGAAAAGGTCATGATTTGCATTACAAACAAACCTTTAACACTGTTAACCATGTGCCTGAAAATCTTCCTGCCAGAAACTGAATCTGTAATTAGTTGAGCTAATCTCATCTTTACTGACATGCGATTAGAAACCTCTGTGAGCTGAAGCTAACGCCACAGACCTTCAGTCGTGTGGTTAGTTTGTCAGCAGTTCCTGATGTGATGGTGGACTGCTATATTAACCTGCTTTGCCTTTATGCTCAGCTCTTTCTTTACCACAATGTGTCCAGATCACTGCAGAGGCCGTCGGTTTCCATTTCTACTCCTCCCTACTCATGATGTCACAGGATACTTGGAAGTTCTTCACTTGTCATTTCCAACCCAACCCAGTGTGGGTAGTCTACCTCCTTCTCTCTGTGAACCATGGACTTGGACTCTGAGGTGGTAATTCCCATCGCTGCTGCTTTACACTCTCCTGTAAACCACCCCACTGTGAACTGGAGGTCATTACTCACGGAAGCCCACAGATACGACCCTGAGACCATCAAACCTGACCCCCTCTTCACCTACAAATCAGGTCCATAACAGTTATGAACAGAATCACCGACAGTTTCAAGAACATTAAATAGTGTAATCACATTCTGTATTTAAAGTGCTGTAAATTGACATGAGTAATAGTGATACTGATTTTGACTTTGTTAATACAGGCACTGTATGAGGATAATAATTCATAGAGTATTATGAAAAGAAGTTGGAGAAATGAGTTTTTGGTTAAACACAAGGTCCCCATTTCATGCTTCCTACCCCGTGCTTACACTGTGGGGAGTGTGTTGCTCTCGCTCGCTGGCTCCCCGTCGCACACGCGCACCATTTCTCATGTTGAATTTGTTGTCATGGATGGCGTAATGCCGAGTTGGCCCGTGGTGCTCCTAATGAGAGCAAAACTCCCTGGGCTGCTGCCACCCAAATGGACCCAGAGAGGCAGCAGGCGGCTCACATGCACAGATACCAACACACAAAGGAAAGCACTGTATGTGCGTTCGTTGAGTCATGTGACCCGCGCTGCAGAGAATTTCTCAGAAATAATTAATTAGTGTGAGATGTAATCACGAAGAGCAATGTGACCAGACTGCGTAAGTCGATCGTCGCCCCGGGGCGCCCGCTCCACCAGCTTGGACCCTGAGTCACTCTCCCTGGATGAGGCGAATCCGTACAAAGACTTTATTAAATGGAATCCATGCTGTAGGAGAAATTGTTTGCTGGACGTGTGCCTCGGTCTGCCCATGCATTATGCAAGAAACTCAAATTAACAGAATTTATTTAGATTTAAAATGACAGAATGATTTTTGAAAAGGCCAGCCTGCTAAATTAATACATAACAGACGCAAACATACGGGCATGCGATATGCATTCATGCTGGGAAAGGTGGCCAACAGTGAGCCGTGGAGAGAGCACAAACGAGTTTTGCCCGTGGAAAGAGTGGCAGCAGTGGTTCTAATATAAAGTAGACACAGTGTGTCATTGTGGCCCGGTGGCTGCAGGGACCAGGTGGAGGACTGCAGCAACAAACGTGTGTGTCCAGCGGGATTGAACCCACACAAAGGGTTGCACGATACAAATTCACCTTTAATAATCACAGGGATAAACAGCGAACAAGAGGAGGAGCTACTGCACCCAGCTGCCGTCTCACTGCTCCTTTTCCCGTCATCGTTAGTGAGCACTTGATGGAAAACTTGGCCGTTTTCTTGGCCAGGCTGAACTTGCCAGCCTTTTGGAGGTTGAAATATAGGTTTCAAAGCCAACTAAATCAAACACAAGTCCTCTTTGCCAAATATCTCACACACATATTTGTCATTAGCTGAGAGCGCTGCGCCTGCGAGGACACACGGGTACCAAAAAAACGCTATAGGAACTGACACTCCGAGCCAGTGAAGGCATGTTATAATCCCGAGTTCCTTTTTGCTGACAGCTTTTTCTCCTTGATTTATGACCTGGAGGTGAAACAGAGTTCCCCAGTCCACCTCGGAGTGAACAAACTAATGAACCAGATGCATTATTTATTATTGAAAAAGCGCGGCCCAGAACAAAAGCAAAGGTTCGGGTCAAAAACGCTGAAAAATTCCACATTCAGAGCGAAGGAATGCTTTTTCTCCCTGCCCTCTTTACTTTGCACGTCAACCTGAAGCCTGTGCCAGCTTTAATATTGGCTGAATAAAAGATGGTTGCAGTGTACTCTGTAATGTGAGTAGATGGGATGGCAGTTCCTACGTTCTAATTCAGGAATCAAAGTGATTGCTGCTTATCTTGATCAGCGGTGGGCTGGCATGCTAGCTGTGAGAGCCTGTAGAAAAGATTAGATCTTAATTGTCAGACATTAGAGTGTGATGGCAGCCAGAGAGACAGGGAGAGATATGACTGTGCCTTGTAATAATCTTTCACGGTGTTGACACTGAGATCCAAGTTAAAACAAGCACAAAGGCTTGTGTTATTCCCTCTCTAGTTGCATTAATGAGAAAGGACTTATTCTTGTATCACCTTACTTCTGCTGAGATGTTCGCCAAGATTTGGCACAAATATTTCATGCTGAAAAAAGTATTTCAGGAGGCGAGCTTCCTGATTCAGTGTTGTTGCTGGAGAAGATATAACAAAGTGCGCAGGCTTAAAGGGTCAAGGCATTCTCTTTTAAATACCAAATGCTGCTTTTGCACAGTCATGGTTAACCTGAAAAAGAAAAAATATCCCAGAATGCAAGCATTCGCCAGAGAGTGAAGCCGACTTCACGTCCACGGCAGCGCTTATAGCAGGAAGCTTCCACTCGCAGTTTCAGTTTTCAGTTTTATTTGTCATATGGAAGTTAGCACAGAGTCAACATTGCAATGAAATGTGTTTGAGGAGCAGCAGTCACTCAGCAGCATGATACAGTAGAAGAAAATATAATAAAATAAAATAATAAAAAAAATAAATAGAAAAAGAGTAAAGAGCAAAATATAATAGAGACGTGGTAAAAGAGAAAAGATGACTAAATATATATGTATCTATAAATATAAATATATGTACACTAGTGATTAAATAAGAAAATCTTGAAAAGAAGGGGGGGGGGGCAGATGGGAAATTGCACAGGAATGAGCAGCAGAAAATTACAGTATTGCACTTTTTAAATATAAATATCAATAACAATAAAGTGGCGTGACCAGTGCAGATTAAACAGAGTACTTGTGAAGCTGCTGGGTAGCTTCTGAGTGCGTCCTGTGTTGTGTGTGTTTAAGTGTTGTGGTTGAGGTGTCGTATGGCTTGGTGGTAAAAACTGTTTTTAAGTCTTGTAGTGCGAGCAGACAGACTCCTGTAACGTCTGCCAGATGGTAACAAGGAGAAGAGCTGATGTGCTGGGTGGCTGTGGTCCTTGATGATGCTGTGTGCTTTACGGAGGCATCGCTGGAGATAAATGTCCTGAATGGCAGGAAGCCTCATGCCAGTGATGTGCTGTTCCCACTGTTGTTCCCACCAACAGTCATTTTAAAACTTGGACAAGTTGCAACAATGTGTGTCAAATTTCAGTTCACTGATGGCTCAGTCACACCGGAGTAAAAATAGCACGACGACCTCTTTAGAAAAGAAATCGATGACTGTCAGGTGATTGCATTGATGTCCTTGCAAGCAGTGACCTGGAGGTTGAGGATGCTTTACACTCAACCGCCGGCTGACCGCTTTTGATTGCAAAGAGATTGCACAGGGAGGCAACCTGTCCCCAAACGGTCAGAGTCAGCAGTCGCTCTCAGAGAGGAAGTTTGCAAAGAGCTGTGGAATATATAACTGCAGACAGACTTGTGGAGGTGTAAGCAGTGACTACAGCCACGGGGTAATTAGCATTAGCTGAGCATAGAGCATATTTATGCTAATCTCGCAGCACGGCACAGGTATAACTGCTTTTAATGATGGTTACATATTTCTGTGAATTATAAGCACCTCAAGGCTCCTGCTTGGATTCACTTTTGCAGACTGATACCTGCGCTGCACCCATAAACATCAGCGCCACGCAGACAGGCCCATGTTTATGGTAATGGGAGCCAAGCCTGCTGCCTTTGGCAAAGGTCTGTGCACCAGAGTTATTGTAGCACACTAAAACTAATTGAAAATGCAATCAAATGATAATAAATACACTAATAAAATCTCAAATTTAAACACTAAAACCAGGCGCAAAAGCAATTTACTTTTAAAAATAAAAGCTCGATCTGACTGAATTGATATCTGTGCTTTTTAAAACTGAGTTTTGGTCTCGAGCTGGAGGAGACACTGGTGCACATGTTTATTGAAGCACAGATTATGACTCAACTTTGTGTTGTTGTCGGTTGTGAACTATCTGAAAAATCCCACCCGTATCATGTTAACTGGGACAAACACCCGAAACTAATAAGAACTCGACTGAAACCAAACATTTCTAATCAATAAAAACTAAAGTGAAAGAAAAGCAAAAGCCCACACTTGAAACCATCTAAAGCTGCAGTGGATTGAAGCTAACAAAGTAAAACAAAATGGAAATAAAAACTATGCACCGGTCCCTCCAAAACCTTGGATGTTTTACACATATTTGAAATAGAGCAGATTCCAAGAAAAGAGCTTTTTACTCCGTGTTGTATAAAACCTTTTTGATGCTTTAAGTAGTAAGTGCCCTCAGTAAACTCTACACTGAGGCAAGATATTTTGTAGCAGAGAAACACAATTTTATTCAGAAGTATTATTCTGGTTTTTTGTGCTGTATTATGAATAAACTCTCAGCTTAAGTTAAAAACCAGTCACGCAGCTCGTCACACTCAAATACAACAAAAAACCTAAAGACAATAAAAAAGATCCTGGGTTGCTCGAAAAGACGGCGACTCTGACGATGCCAGAAAAATATTGGACACAAATAGAAGCTGATATTAAACACAATACTTCATTTTTACAAGAGCCATACTGTAGTAAACACAGGAAATAAGCCAGTGGTTGCTGCAGTCGACGGGGCAAGCCCTCTGCTATTACTGTTTATCTTTTAATGCGATAAGTCAGTGCTCGAGCCAACGAGCTGTTGTTTCTACCATGGATGTCATCAGTCACAGAAGCATTTCGCACTCCCTTCACATTAATAACAATCCTTATTTATTTTAATCCTCACTGGTTTGGCAGCGGCAGTGAAAACACGTACATGCGTTTAAACGTGCGTGGGTGTGTGAGAAAATAATGGAGGCTGATAGCATATGGAAGTTTCAATTTGTCTGGATAACGAAAAGGAATAGACGCAGAAAAAAGGTCTGGACCTCGTCTACATCATATCCAAAATGTTTTGCCAGTGCAGTAAAACTTTTAATTGGATTTGCTTATGATTGTTCGTCACTACATCACAGAAACATGTAAATAATAACCTAAATCAGCTGTCACGTGGAAACGTGGATGAAATACAAAACGTATGGCCAAACTGTAAAGTGGCGTCCACAGAGCCACAGAAAGTCAGCGACAGCTGGCAAAGTGAAGTGGGCGTGTCGAGGGGAGCGGGTCCAGTGATTGACATCTGACAGGATAATAAACACATTAGAGGTTATCTGCAGGAGGCAGCCGGAGCCTGGAGCGTCTGCTCGCGACCAACGGTCAGTTTCAAAGCCAGTAATTCACTCCCTGTGTGGATTCACCTGAATGAGCGACGTTGTTAGCCGAAGGTCAGCAATTCTTAAGTTTACTGCATCTGACAAAGAAGAGCAATTCTTATTTTCATTTAGTTCATTCAGACAAAAACAAAAGGAAAAGAAAAAACTGACTGAATCTCACAATATTGTTTAAATCTGACTGAGGTTTGCATAAAAACCTGGTAGTCTCACTTTTAGGTGATGTACCTTAGAGCAGCATGGTGGTAACATCCATGTGTGTCAGGCTCGAGGTCTGCATCGTCATCGCAACACCTCGATTATTTCCTTTTTTCAGCCTTTTTCAGCCTGCATGACCCAATTTTGGCAAAGCTTTAGCTGTCAGCGGATCGCCTCGCTGCCTCGGGGATGCTACACAGAGCGCTTCATGATCGTGGCTGCACAACAAGCCCAAATCATCACCCCTCCACCACCCTGCTTGATATGAGGTGTTTTAGTTTTTACCATATACGACCAAACAACTTCATTTTGTTCTCATCTAAGAAGTCTTGGCAGCCCAGCTCTTGGCAACTTTTCCACAAAAGGAATGCTTCTTCAGTGCGTTGTAAGTATTCTGTCATGAACTGATGCCTGACATGTAACTCTGGCTTGTTTGCATTATCTCTGAGCATCACATCACCAGGGAGGAGTCTGCTGGGATGATTGTGAAATGAAATGTTCCAGAGCAGCAAACTACCAACATCTGCTTCGATCGAGGTGATCACACTTACTGACAATCAGTAAGTAATCAGATGATCAGCAGCACCTGGCTGTTACCCTCTCTAGTCCTATGGAAGCAGTAAGTACACCTAAAAGCAACACGACTGTAGTAACTAAGTAGGTTAAAGCTACATACATAATGTACTGTTTTAACTATTGAGCTCCTGTAATGAGCCAATGAGCTTCCACAACAGAGAGATTAAGTGAAAAATAACATCTTCTGACTTTGTTCTGCATACAGATTACACCAACACTGACCTGTGGCTAGCACATTTGTAAATCACAGTGTTAATAATGCTCATATGTTTTACGGTTCCTTTTTCATCCGCTGTTTCAAGAAACACTAATATAGTAAATCAAGCAGAAACATGTCAGAATACACTCTGATCCTCTCAACCAGCAGACCCAAACAAACAGCCTACAAGCAGCCTCCCTGTAAAAAACAACACTTGAAACACAAGTCATAAATATTTCTCTCTTCATATTTACCCTGGAAGACGGCCAGGCCGCTGTTATTCATCACACAGGGAAACAGGAAACATCTCCGGCGCTCTCAAACTTTATCTGGGCATCAGCACAACTCTGCTCACTGATGTCAGTGGAAATCCACACTCGACTCTGTGCTGTCCACAGGGCCAAATGCTGCCAATCACAGGGCTTCCACCGAGATGATTACGAGACAACAGCGGCATGCATGTATATCATTTTATTTTCTGATGAAGCCCGATCCAACATTGAGAGCGACGATAATGTGGAGATTTCTCTGACAACTAGCCTGGCTAATCTGCATCGACAGCTGTGCGTTGACACCAGGAATTAGTCGTTGCTCATGCAAATAGAGTACGTATGCTAATACTGGAGCTAATTGGCGAAAAGCGGGAGGGGAGAGTTGTCAGTCGAACGTTAGCTGGATGGAGACGTGCACGCGCTCTGCTCTCAGCAGCCTGAAAGGCCTCCAGCCGTCCTCATTATGTGGCACCGACATGACACCGTTCACCATTCATTTTATTTCTACAGATGGCAAATTTGTTGAGTCTTTACATCACAGCGACGTTCAGCAGATTTCAGTCTCTCGCTTGTCGTGTTGTATGCGATGAATACGTTGACATTTTTAATGCTAATCCAGCTGCTGAATACCAATATATATAAACCAATGAGACAACAGCTCCCATTAGCAGCACACTTGCATGTAATTCAGTTAAATTTTACTTATACAGCACCAAATCACAGCAGTCGCCTCAGGGTGCTTTATATTGTACAGTAGATCGCACAATAATAAATACAGAGAAAAACCCAACAATCATATGACCCCCTATGAGCAAGCACTTTGGTGACAGTGGGAAGGAAAAACTCCCTTTTAACAGGAAGAAACCTCCGACAGAACCAGGCTCAGGGAGGGGCGGGGCCATCTGCTGTGATTGGTTGGGGAGAGAGAAGGAAGACAGGATAAAGACATGCTGTGGAAGAGAGACAGAGATTAATAACAGATATGATTCAATGCAGAGAGGTCTATTAACACATAGTGAGAGAAGAAGAAATGCATCATGGGTCATATGATTGTTGGGTTTTTCTCTGTATTTATTATTGTGCGATCTACTGTACAATATAAAGCACCCTGAGGCGACTGCTGTGATTTGGTGCTGTATAAATAAAACTGATTTGAATTGAATTACTTTATTTACTTTTGTGTTTCAAACAATAACATGAAACAATGAGAAGAAATTACAATATGTAAACAGGAAAATGTACGTGTGTGCACACATAAGGTTGGTTTGAAAGTTTGGCCAAAAATTTTGTTTTTTTTTTTATAACCCAGGTTATTAACTGACAGGAGGATCACAACGACTCTGAATATACTGTACATTTATTACAAAATACTGTTTGATAACAGCCGCTGTTTCCACAAACTACAAATGAATATTGAACTTCACAAATAATTAAGTGTCACAAACTGTGTAAACTGATTCCAGACCAAGTACCGGGTGTGTTTGAGAGCTTGGAAATGAGGATTTTTATTCATAAGACAAAGAATGTGTTTTCCTTTCTCCTTTTAAAGGTTACACTGTGTAACTCTAAACTTCAGGTAACCATAACAACAGCAACTCTGGTGTATTTGTATTTCTGATCCGCATAAATAACCTTTCCTATTCATATATTTTACTATATGCTTGCCATGTAACAGACCGCCACACAGTGCAGTGTTAGCTTTTTATTTTTGAAAAGATGTTTTTTGGCCCTCTCTCTAATTTTCTCTCTTACCTTGGCTTGACAGAGAGCTTCTCTTTATACTTGGTGAGATGCTTCTGTTGTAGTCTTTGAACCACTTGGTTGTTGTGAGCCTCTCTGTCTAGACTCTGAGGTAACATGCTGCATGTTGATGAAGTCTTATGTCCTTCTCTCTTGCTAATACAACAAAACGTGTTATCCATTTCCAGTGCTTTTCTCCTTATTGAAGTAATACTGCAGACCACCAGCCTTTCAGCTGGTGAGCCGATCAAAGGACAAACCTTCTAGGCACCGTCTTGCTTCCTGGGTTCACATTTCCAGTTAACTAATAACAAACTAGCTGGAATTTGAATGCCGGCCTGGGGATAATATGAACAGTGGGAGAGCCGAGCAGAAAGCCTCGTAAATGATACCGACTGGAGCTCAGTTTGTGTGCGACCACATATAAAGATGCAAATATACACGCTTGTTTTAGATTTCCCTCATTGACCCAAATGGGCACATGTGTACACACACAGTGTACAGAAGATCAAGGAGCCTCTTTTCTGCCAAGGTCTCCACCCAGACCACCCAGAATCCTCTGAAGGCTGACCCTTTAGCTGATCTGCGGATCGCCGGTCAGAATCGGGGTGAAAGTTGAAGTCAACGGCGTATTCTCGGCAGGGGAGGCAGCGCCGACTGGAAAAGAGGCGTCACCAGCAGGCCAGGCTCCAACCCTAACCCCCCAGGGATTATCTGGGTCAAGGACTATATCCAGTCTGGCTCCACTGGACATCAATGAATGCACCATGGTGTGTCTGGCCACGTGTGCATTTTTCTCCAAGCGAATGAAAGTAACACAAAACATGTTTGCAACATACACACCCCTCCCCCAAAATCCACTCTTTCTATCTCAGCACTTCAAGTGAGGAATGAGCTTCGCAAGATCAAGGTGCGGAAGGCTGCAGGTCCAGATGGCATCAGCTCCAGGCTCCTGAGATGCTGCGCAGATGAACTGTGTGGCATCCTAGGTTATCTGTTCAACCTGAGCCTGTCACTGGGGAAAGTACCACAGCTGTGGAAGACATCCTGTGTGGTACCAGTACCAAAGACCTCCCATCCCAAGGACCTCAGCAGCTACAGGCCGGTAGCCCTGACATCCCATCTGATGAAGACCCTCGAGAGGTTGGTTCTAAACCATCTGCGCCCCCTGGTGAGGTCTTCATTGGATCCGCTGCAGTTTGCTTACCAGCCTGGCATTGGGGTGGAGGACGCCATCATCTACCTCCTGCACCGAGCTCTGACTCACCTGGAGAAGCCTGGAAGCACTGTGAGGATCATGTTCTTTGATTTCTCCAGTGCTTTCAACACCATCCAGCCACGACTTCTGAGAAACAAGCTGGAGCTGTCGGGAGTGGACCACCACATGTCCCAGTGGATACTGGACTACCTCACAGAACGTCCACAGTATGTGAGGTCACAGGGCTGTGTCTCTGTCACGCTGGTCTGCAGTACGGGGGCCCCACAGGGAACTGTGCTGGCACCGTTCCTCTTCACCCTCTACACTGCAGACTTCTCCATCAACTCCCCACGCTGCCACCTACAGAAGTTCTCTGACGACTCTGCCATAGTCGGCCTCATCACAGGTGAGGACGACTCAGAGTGCAGACAGTGGACTCTGGACTTTGTTGACTGGTGTCAGCAGAACCACCTGCTGATCAACGCCGGGAAAACCAAGGAGTTGGTGGTGGACTTCCGGAGACGCAGACCCACCACACTGACACCGGTGAACATCCAGGGAGTGGACATTGAGATAGTGGACTCTTATAGGTACCTGGGTGTTCACCTGAATAATAAACTGGACTGGAGCCACAACACTGATGCTCTTTACAGGAAGGGTCAGAGCAGACTCTACCTGCTGAGGCGGCTGAGGTCATTTGGAGTACAGGGAGCGCTTTTAAAGACCTTCTATGACTCTGTGGTGGCATCTGTCATTTTTTACAGTGTTGTATGTTGGAGCAGCGGTTTATCGGCAGCTGAGAGGAAGAGGTTGGATAAACTCATCAGGAAGGCCAGAGACAGAAGGACTCTGGCCAAAATAACATCTCTGATGGACAGAGTCTCCCACCCCATGCATGGAAATGTTGCTGAACTGCAGAGCTCCTTCAGTGACAGACTGCTGCATCCTCGATGCATGAAGGAGCGTTTCCGCAGGTCCTTCCTCCCCGCAGCTGTCAGACTGTACAATCAGAACTGCTCCCAACAATCACAGATGTTTACATCTGCGCTGTAACTGCAATAAGTTAATCAATCGATTCGCACTACAACCTGGTTTGCCTCTTATCTGTAGTTATTTATATTTAATTTAATAACTGTACAGTACTCTGTTTATAGTAACCATTGTCCTTAATGTAAATATGTAAGAAAAACTGTGTATGTTTCTGTTCTGTGTCCTGTGTACTGTTTGTTTGTATATGTGTCTTTCTGGCTGCTGTTACAACCAAATTTCCCCTTGTGGGACAATTAAAGGATTATTCTATTCTATTCTATTCTATTCGATAACATTGATAAAGTTGACATGACAACCTTTTTAAAAGAAGTACTTCACACGGACTCGTTCTTCGTGCCTCATAATGTGTGAACGACACCTGCAACTGCATTTCAGCGATGTGACACCCTGCACGTCTGCACAGAGTAGAATGAGCTGGCTCATATTTTTTTCTTACTACAGTTTTAATTAGTTGGACAGCTCAGGCCGTCCTGCCGCATGATTTGAAAGAATGACTGACACACAACGGTGCATCCAGTAATGGTGCACACTAACTTCCATGAATAACAATAATAATGCATTTTAGCTTTGAATT
This sequence comes from Oreochromis aureus, assembly GCF_013358895.1. Taxonomy (NCBI): domain Eukaryota; kingdom Metazoa; phylum Chordata; class Actinopteri; order Cichliformes; family Cichlidae; genus Oreochromis; species Oreochromis aureus. The sequence goes on from NC_052956.1 coordinate 1,474,147, forward strand.
TCAAAGGTTTATCTTTTCGTTTTATTTAAAGAACCCCATAAAGCACATATTTATCTCTTCAAGCTACTGGGGGCCTAAATGAGTTAAAGCATAGAACAGATGTTACAAATGCAGAATATTTAATGTGTGATGTTCAGTTAGAGCGCTGTGTCTCGACCCTGAGCTCATCATCAAGGATAGCAGACATCAGTTTGAATTTCACCTGATGATGATTAGATTCAATCAAACGTTACCTTTACAGCACCTTGCCATCGTGCATGAGCAATGAGCCCTGATGGCTCATGTACCATCTGCTGGAATTTAGTTGTGTAAGTCTGGAAAAAGCAGCACAGGTCAGCTGATCACAGCACGTGCACAGAGTCGACTGGAGCTCACAATAGAAACGATTGTAACTTTTTTCTAGGTGGTTCTTTTCCCCACGGTGCAACACTCTGTGACCCCTCTTACCAAATCCCATTTTAACCCCCAACTGTACTCATTTCACATTCAGCTGTGGAGGCAAAGTCACCAATCTACAATGCAGGCAACTCCAAACAGGTGGTTTTTTAGTTAATTAGGTTTTTTTTCTCTGCTTGTGTTCTGCATAAAAAATGTTGAAGCTGTATGAATTCATTAGAATTAGAAATAAGATGTAATAAAGTTTGTATCCCCTTGTTTTATTATCATTTTCTTAGTATATTAATGGAGCACGCGCAAAAATAGCTGGTGGAAAAATCCACCAAAGAGCTGACTTTTACTTTTATACTCTGAGTACTTTTCAGAGCCGGTACTTTTTTACTTTTACTTGTTCTAAGAACAAGTCGAGTCAGCACCGCAGCTTGTTTTCAGCACTTTAATAGGAGGGGGTCAAACCCACGGACACCATTCCAGGTCCATGCAAACCGTGGCTGGAATATTTTACTGCAGACAATATACACATATATGCACCACAAACACATCCAATATGAAATCTATACATCTGATTGCATTTTATGTGCATGTGCCTGGACTGTCTAAGTAAAGTGGAACATAAGTCCAGAGAAAATCCACTTAATCAATGGGAGAACAGCTCCACAGAGGCAACGATTCTAACCACTAGCCACATGCTGCCATTTTATATAAAGGCTTACACACAGCTGTTTTAATCCACAGGCTTACCAGGGCTCAGGTACTAAGGCCTGATGGACACAGAAGGCTCAGAGGAACAAAAAAGAAAGAAAGAAATGTAAGAAACACAAAGCATGAGTGTAGATGGTGAGACACAGCGAGGTAACTTAGTTACCGTTCCCTTTAGCCTGGTTACACACAGAAATAACACTGCATTAGTAAATATAGACGGAGAATACAGTGATGGGCTCAGTGTGGAGCTCGTTCCACTGTTATTTGCCATTATTTTCAGAATAAAAGCGCGAGCACGAGTACATTCAGCAGCACTGACTCAAACCTGAAGTATTCTACGACTCCTCTGTGCCGACTTATTTCTATTTACACCAAACCATCTGGAGGGCGTAACTTCTGATTGTCACATTTTAAAGTGACTCTCACCTCTGGTAGAGTTTTTATTTTACTTCAAACTCGGAGCTGGTGATGGAGTGGACCTGAAGTGCCACTTAAATGAAAAAAAAGAAAAAGGATTCCACTGATGCCACCCGTGCTGCCGTGCGGTGTGCGCCGTTTGAGTCACCCGGTCTTTGTGACATGAAGTAAGCTAGGAGTGTCATTCTTGCCCAAACTAAAAGAAGTCCTTGCTTGATCTTGGCACGCTGTTAAAACCTGAATTCCAAATTCCACCCACTCAAGTCTCCACGGTCTACAGTGTGAACTGCGTGAAAATACACTGCCGCTAATTCACAGTTTGTCCAGCGGTCTAAAAATGAGCAAAGTTTCGCCTGCAGCTTCCTGTCTGTAGGAAAATCAAAGTACATTGTAGTGCAAACAGCATGCATCCCACGTCTGATGTTACATTTTTGGGGAGGTTCTTGGTTTCTTACTACAGTTTCAATTAGTTGGACAGCTCAGGCCGTCCTGCCGCATGATTTGAAAGAATGACTGACACACAACGGTGCATCCAGTAATGGTGCACACTAACTTCCATGAATAACAATAATAATGCATTTTAGCTTTGAATTTCAAAGGTTTATCTTTTCGTTTTATTTAAAGAACCCCATAAAGCACATATTTATCTCTTCAAGCTACTGGGGGCCTAAATGAGTTAAAGCATAGAACAGATGTTACAAATGCAGAATATTTAATGTGTGATGTTCAGTTAGAGCGCTGTGTCTCGACCCCGAGCTCATCATCAAGGATAGCAGACATCAGTTTGAATTTCACCTGATGATGATTAGATTCAATCAAACGTTACCTTTACAGCACCTTGCCTTTATTGATCCCTAGGGATCAATAAAGTATTCTGATTCTGATATCATGCAAGCCTTGCTTGTTTTCATTTTAGCTGTTTTGTGTCAAACAGTGTTTGAACATGTGTCCAGAAAGTTTGTTCACTAATCTGTTTATGGAAGGATCTTTTACTTAATTGTCACTCGAGGAGTTTTTGGCAGAATCTTTTCCCATTATTGAATGAGTGCTCATTAGTGTTGACGTATGAAGGTGTTGCACGCTGGTAATGGATTCTCTGTGCTGACAAAAGCAGAGTCAGAACGTAACAGCTCAGTGAGACTTCCTGACATCTCTGCAGATTTTTATCACTGTAACATGAATGAAGGTTGCAAAAATGGCTGTTTTCAATCAACCCGCTGCATATCTGTGCATTTCTAATGGTGCAGCCAAGAATAACAGTGCCATTGGGTTTAACTGTAATATGTAAATGTTTTGCTGATTAAAGGGCGAGCACAGTGGGATTTCCTTACAGAATTCAAATGTGCAAAGTTAAAAACTTTGAAGCTGTGTTCACAAATCACAAATATTAATTAAAATGCAGTCCGTATTTAAATGAGCCGCGTATACAGTCTGAGTCACGCACTGTTTTTGCAAATCACAGATTATAATGGCGGGTTGCTAAAATTGGGATGTAAATCTCACTATTGGAGCGCGTTTAACAAAAAAAATCAGTCTTCCTTTCCTGTTGCAGGAATCAGGCTCGCAGAGGCGCCCGGGACAGGCTGATCATGTAAATCGCTGAGTGTTTTGAGTATGTACATATTTTAACATGTTAATCTGACAAACCAAACATAATGCTGACAGGGCCCTTTCCCCTCGGTGCTCTGTAGGCCAAGCAAGGTAGCAAGCGCGCTTTGCTCTGTCGAAGACAAAGCATAAATAAATCATGTAATTTGTTAATATTCAAGCCAGACCTCGTCTTTCTTACACAACATTATCTAAAGGGTTGCAAATCTGTGTTACGCCGCTCCCCCTTTTTCTGTCTTATTTCAGTCCTGACAGCTTTCCAGCTGCTCTAGGTGGCAAAACTCTCAGCGAAAAGTTAGCAAATTTGTCTTTATTCTGTTCGTCTGATCTCAGTGGCTCTCTCAGGGGAAGCAAAATACTTTCTGGCTAAACAACACTTGTTTTTTTTGTGTGTGCATTTCACTTCCAGCCTCAAAAAGTGTTCCATCTGCACTGGTTGTCAGGTAACTGTGCCGACACATCTGCGGGCTGGTTTAGAAGCGCTGCAGCTGTGACCTCTGGTTTGATGTGCAAAGGGAAAACATCTAATATGGCATTCGCCATCTGCAGCCGGCTGGGGAAAGGCAGAGGGGTGGAAATCTGCAAAGGGAGAGAGAGGGTGGAGAGGGTGGAGGAGTGGAAGGCAGAAAGCGAGCGAGTGAGAGCATTTGCAAATCCTCGCTATTTGTTCTCCCTGTCACTGGATGCAATGGGAGGGAAAACAGAGCGTTTGCTTTGCACTCTTGCATTGGCTGCCTCTACTTTCTCCTCATTGGAATGGAGGCTTAGGCAAGATAAACAAAATCATGTCGCTGTTTCACTGATATTGATTGACAGATCTTGTATTTGTTTGATTTCACTGGGATATGGAGGCCTTTCTAATATGCAGCTGTTGCATATAAATTTGATTTCAAACAGTCTACTGTATCATTGACTTGCCAGACTCGTATTCCAAGTCATTATAAACGGAGTGACTAGAGATTGTTTCGCGCTCGTGCGCTCTCAATGACATTTTCGCTTGTCTAGATTAGGAAGACGTTTTTATTGCTCCCATAATGTAGGACATGTTGTATAAACAAATATGACACATATCAGTGGCTTTTAAGGGGGGATTTTTTAAACCGTTATCTCTGGTGGAGTGGACCAAACTCAGACGTTACCTTGGAGCAAAGCTGAGGTCTGAACCGGAGGGACTTCCCATCGGGCCGCTGACGTGTTTGAGAATCCGCAATCGCCTGACAGGTAGGGTGACGAGCGCCTCTCTGTACTGCCTCTTACATAGCGAGGGGATTAAACATGTGTGTGACTGGATGTCTGCTGTTAGGTAAAACGGAGGACAGAGGGTGGGGAACGGGGCTGAGGCGAGACCAGACGGCCTGCGGTGCTGGCGTCAGACTGGTACTGTGTTTCTAACATGCACGCACACTCCCACACACAAGGCGAAAGCTAAATACAACCCCAAGTTGTTATCGCTCCACAGTGTTGGTCAACAGCAGACAGCCATGTGTTCAGCCTCCACATATTTCACTATAAATTAAGTGTGGAACACAAATCCAGATTCGGGGAAATAGAGTAAAAGCTCGTTTGTCCAAACCACAGTTTTCAACCTGGGCAAGCTAATGACCAGCCAAAGTGCTTCTGCAGATGTGCAAAAATAATATTCTATTAACAGCATATGTTGGAAACAGCTCCAATTAGCGGTAGGGATCGCTTTATAATGGCTGTACATGTACATTTAAAGTAAGAAGTAAGGTCTGTGATATCCATGCTGGGGTTCATCTGAGGAGGTGTGCACTTATTTTGTCAAAATTGAAATTAGTGGTTAAGCTGCAGGGGGCTTCATGTGCCTGCTGCTTAGTCTCACCTACGATTTATTGCTTTTCCATGACTCACTATCTCACTTTCTTTGTGCTGTGGTTTAAAATATGTGGTAGGAGACCAACAGCTGAGGTTGGTGGAGCACTGCACACTGTAACTGCAAACAAGGTCCTTTAATCAATTTAAGCAAGTGGCTCTAACATAGCTGGTGTTAGTTTTTTAGGTAATTTTTACTATTTGGGCTTTTATTTGTGTGGTAATTGTACATCTTGCAGTAGTGCACTCTTATATAATGTGATAATTTGTATGTAAATCTTCTAAGCAAAGACCATTTCTGCACATAGCATAGCAAGCACACAGGCTAATGGTATTGTTCAGGTTTAACCTAAATGTATCAGTGGTGTGATCGTTACTTCAGGTATGTTGCGTTTCGATTTCTACCTTTAATTTTTTATGGATGAGGCGGCAAAAACAGGGTGAAGTTAAAGCCAGTAACAGCCCACCCATGACTGGGATTCCTGTAGTGATTAATGGCTCCCATTCAGCTACTGTTCAGAGTTGTTGCTCAAATGTTCATAAAGCTGTGGTCCAGTGACTGCGGCGTATGGGTCACAGGAAAGAAACAACAACCTGTGATCACTGTCTCTTCACACATACTGTAAATATATAAATAATATGTACTTTTAAATTAGCCGAAAATTTCAATATGAAGAGACAAGAATTTTTGTAATCATTTAAAAAAAAAGTAAATATTTTTTGGGCCTTTTTCAGCTTTATTTCATAGACGCAGTGAAGAGCGGAGGACATGTGGCAAAGGGCTGCGGGTTTTTGTATTGAATCATTTAACACAACCTCCTCACATCTAATATACTGTATTATAATATATATTAAATATTACATGGTTTATATTACTCCTCATTTTTTTCCCTCTATGCATCTGTCATTGATTCAAGATTCTTTATTTGTCACATGCATAGTTATACGAGTAAAACATGCAGTGAAATGAAATGTGTCCTGAAACGCTTTATGCACAGTTGAGGGCATAAAGAGGACATTATATACAGTAAGTGAGTGAATTATATACATCAAGCAAATTAAATACAAAGCAGTAAATAAGTAAACAACTAAAAAAAAGAAGAGCATAGTCTGTGTGCCGCGCTATTCAGGTGTGCAGAGTTGACCTAAAATGAATCGTCTAAAATCAAATCTGGAAGCCGGGCTTATGAAGTGCAATTCACTTACAGCTTTTACTATTGTTTAGTGAAACAGTAAAAGCAAATCTGCTTTGTTAAACGGTTAAGTTCATCTTATCTTTCGTCTGCAGGGCTCAACACAAGCTTCATTTGTTTGCTTTACATTTATAGTTTTGTTGGGTTTGTTTTCCAGTCTCAGCTCAACATGAATGGCAGTTACTCACTTTAATCATTGATCAGGTGAACTCTGTTCTCAGTGTAACAGCAACACAAAAGTCAAATCAACATGATATTTATATATATTTATAGAGCACATTTAAAAACAGTGACAATTGGCCAAAGTGCTGTACAGCTATAAAAAGAAAAAAACAACAAAATCAACAAGCTAATGAGGATTATCATCTGGTTTCCTCGTCATGTGTGTGGGCCAAAAAAGGACATGAAGTCACAGAATACGTCCATCAACAGGACAAAATACACATGCAGCACACACAGGCAAACCCCGCCCCTGAGGTCCTGTATCTGCTCTTTAAGTCTGATGTCATTAGCCGTGTTTGGACCCAAACTCTGCTTCAGGTCCCAAAGTCAAACGAACACTGCAGCATCACTGAGAGTTAAAAACTGTCTAAATTCTTTCATCTTTAATAAAATGATCAGTGTTGCTGCTTTACCAGGTGTAACAATTAAGTTTAACATCCAGGCATCCATGAAAACAGGATTTATTACATTTAATGGAGTTAGAAGTTAGCAGGAAGTTAGCTCGCTAGCTTCCACCTAAACATGATATAGCATGTTCTGACAGAGATTTCTGACACATTCAAACGTACAGCTCTGCTATCACTTCCAACATAAATGAAGACAGAAAACTAAACAGCAGTGACGTTTGTAGGGTTACTGAAGTTGGGCTAGCTGCTATATAATGATGTGCTACGTGATCACTAGCGACACAGCTATGTTAGCATAGCATAAACACAGTGAAGCTGGAGGATGAACGCTAACTTTTTCCCACTCGATAAAAGTAACGTGAGGGTTCCCGATGGTTAGGGACAAATGCAATCGCATGGCAGGATGCTGTAAACGGACCAAACTTCAGTCAGGAGAACAACTGAGATAATCCATCCACAATACCAGGTTAGTCATTAATATACTGCTGCATGGGCTGGGCTGTAGTTACATCTAAGGGTTTAAAACTGAGCTTTAAAATAAACAGTGGTGATAAAAACCGAGAGAGGCCGACAGGGATCACTGACTGTTTTTAGGGGCTTGTTCAGGATACAAAGCATTAAAACATGTTAAAAACACAACAGCCTTATTAAACACAGAAGCAGGGTTCATACGTCATCACTTAAAGACCGGATAGACCGACTTGGATTCTGTATCTGAATCTATTCAACCAAGCTTGTGTTGTGTAGACTGATATGAATCTGCTTAGTTTAAAATACAGTGATGAAAAATCTTTTTTCCCGTTTATGTATATTGAGAAGAACATGTTCTTTCACCCATAACTTGATTGTTTTTAATCACAAAACCTCATAGTGCTTGTATTCACATATGTTACATTTATAATTACCAAATATTAACAGATATGTGTTCTATAATACTTACAAGTATTTTTCCCTAAACTCTAATAGTTGTGTTGATTTCACTTTTATTTACTGTTCATATTTCATGCCTTCACAGTTCGGTCCAGGTCAGTTTTTGCCTTTCTTTACTGTTTTTTATGTTCCATTTAATCTTTATAATAATATATCTTCGCTCACATGTATGGCCAATCCAAAGTAGCACATCTTTAGACTGTAGCTGGAGTATTCCGAGGAAAAGGGGGAACATATAAAGACCCCGGCTGGGATTTGAACTGGGAATGTTCTTGCTGTGAGGTGATAGTGTTACCACCATTACTGCCATATTTCATACCTCAGTGTCTGTGTCAAGACACCTTCCCTCAAGGCACCTCTGACCTCTTTTTCTCATGCTCACTCATATGCTCTTACCCTGTTTCAGTTTTTCGGGATTCCCCTTGAATGCCCGACTCTTGGTGCCGGAACCGGAGGGAGTCAGGTGTCCACTGGATGTTTGTCACAGCTGTTCTATATAAGATGCCAGCAGACACGGCATGTACAGAACAGCTTCGTTGAACAAAACTTTCAGCACCTGTGCAACAGTATCAAATTTTAAAAAACATGTGCCTTTATGTTTGGGCCAGGATGATTTTTACTGCTGTCAAATATCCAACAAACACTGCCAGGGTGTCACTGAGGAAGCATCCAAAACTAGGCATGCATGTTTTTATGTGACACGACCACAAATCTGTATGAAAACATAAAACTGTATGAAAGATGGAGACATACTTTGATTATTATTAGACTGCTTATGCATCTTTATTGCTATCTTACAATCTGTTTAAAGTTAAGTAAACCGTACAGTCTGTGTCAAGTAATATAACATAACCCTGTAGCTTAATAACATTAATATGAGAAACATTCACAAAACAGTCAGTAGAGAGAAAAACAGCAGCCTAATGAAAGAACCATTCAAAACAATGTGAGCTCTGTGTTGGAGGACAGTTTGGACTTCATTTCATTCCAATGTTTCAGAGACTTACATTAAATTAAATATATCTGAAATCAGAGCCTCCGAGGTTCAAGTGACAGAAGTTTAATCTTTTAATTTTTGAGCTGGATGTTGGATCTGACTTTTAAATACATGTCTGCTGTCAAGAACACATTGAAGCTGGTGACATTTAAAGTTATAGCTATAAAAAAGGCAGACTCACAGGTCCAGGGTGGGTTTTTACAGTTGCATTTAGTTCTCCAATTACGAGCTGCTAGTTAGAGATGGAGCTTAAGCAATAAGCTTATAAGGAGATAAAATTCATGTTGAGCGTTATGGAGTTTAGATTATTGTTCCTTCTTGTATATTTTAGACCTTATCATGCTGAAAGGTTACGTAGTGGAAATGCTGAAATGTGCCAGCAGGAGATTCTTGACCAGAGTCGTTTTTACACATGCGTTGGGTTTGGGTCGGGGATATTTTCCATAGTTTATGTATTTTACATGAAACAAACAGCAGTTTGTTTCTATGATGTCTTTAAGATATACACAGGTTGAGGATTGCTGGTGACTTAAAAAAGGCACAAATGGTTTTCTCATAAAGAAAAGTGCTGCACAGAAGTCACACTGTTGAAATCCGGAGAAAACAGGTTCTCTCTCTTGTGCGTCTGAGTCACGGCATTGTCCTGGCTGAGCAGCCGCTATGACAGTTTGTGTGGGTGTTGACATTAGGAAATGAAACTCCGTGACTCGACATAAAATATTCAACACAAATAGCGGGTGGGGGGGCGATGAGATAACTCGAACCGAGGAAAATCTGATGAACATTTGAGTCATGGCGAGTCCTCGTGTGGGAGGAGGTGCTGATTATGGCTGCTGAATGAGAGGATGGCGTGAAAGCCCTATTTATCTATTCGGATCTGCTTTTTCTCTGTTATTCGTCTCAAGGATCCGTCTTTACTAACAGGACCGATGCTAAGTGAATGTGAATTAGCTGCTGTTTCTGAAGCCAGTAATCATAATACACTCGGAGGCACTTTGATCGCAGGCTTTGTTCTTTCTAATAATTAGTCGATCAGTAACTGAACCGTCTGTGTGTATCGGCATGCTTTGTATACAAAGTCAGCACATGTAGCTCAGGCTGAGGAGGGAGCCGTTTACCTAAATGGGAATATTTACTTAATGAAATGGGATTAAGCTGGCCTGGATTCTGAAGCCAGTATTGGCGCCTGTCCAGCGGTGACGTACAGCATAGAGGACTTTTGACTTATTATTAGTCTTGGACTTGAATTAAAGGTAGCCCACTAAGGGATACAGGCTTAGGGGTCTCACTCAGAGGTTAAGGCAATTAATTAACAAAAAGTCCAGCTAGTCCACACTGCACAACACCACACGTTGCTTCTTCTCCGAGTCTAATAGAGAGCGACTGGCGAACATCTATCTGAATTTGTGAGGTCACGGCGTGAAAGAGGTGAGGTTAAATGTACATCTTTTCACCACTTGGCAGCGAGCAGCGGGAAACTTTGCACGCAGCTGCATCCTCTTTGTCTTTTTACATGAGCGTTTCCAACAGCGGTGACCCTACAGGCTGACCCAATTATCCGTTCATTCTCTCGACCCTTTTAATTATTTTCACGGTCATAACTGGCTCGATCAGATCCTGCAAAGTATTGAACAAAAGACCAAATGATACCATGGAAACACACTCAGACAGAAAGATGGTCTTTCTGGCTGGTTGAATACTGTGTGTATAAATCAGGGATACTCTGCTTGTTTTGCCTGGAGGCTGCAGAGAAGTATTTAATAAACGAACAGTGTTATTATCAATGTTATTATAGATAAGATAAGGCATATATACAATCTTTCTTTGATGACTGTGTTAACGATAGTATGCGTGATAGATCATCCGTCAGGACTCAAACGCATGACATCATCATGTATTTGACTACATAAAGTTTTATATGATACTTTCTATTAAAAGTCTTCTGTTAAATAAATCAAATTCTTTAGTAACTTTGACTTTATTGAGACAAAGTCACCACAGCAGCTCGTTGGTGTTTGCACCGACTTATTAAAACTCTCATGAATCTGCACTAACACGTTATCTTCATGTGACCTGCTTCCTGCCGGAAACCTGATTTGTTCAGTGTGTGAAAACATGCTGTCTTCTTGTCACCACTTAAAAATGAGTCTTTATCTCTCCAGCGTGCTATTAAAACTGCTGTTAGGTCACATCTGTGCATCATGTTCACATCGCTGCCAATGTTATACGGAAATCAAGTCTCTTTATTTTTACTCATTTCTGCGAGGAGCTGTTATCTCTCTCGAGGCTGATTTCTTTAATTGCCATCTCTCTCTTTGTGTGTCTTAAGTGCAGCAGTATTTGAACAATAGCTTAAAGTGATCTCGTGCACGCTTTCAAAGTCACTATTTCTCAGTTTACATTTTAAAAATACCTCAATGATCATTACATCACTACCAGAATGACAATGAATATAAATCTGCATGATTTTTTAATTTCCTTATGTATAAAAAAGCTTAAATATTTGTTACAGTTATTTTCTAAACCTTTACAAATATTTTACCAACTTTTTGGTTCATAGATAATGAATTTAGTTTCCTACACTTTCTTTATCAGATCAGGAATAAGTTCAGTTCAATATAGCCCAAATCTCAACAACAGGTATTTAAAGACCCTATAGTAATACAGGGGAAACTCCCATAACTAAGCACTTGGCTACAGTGTGAAGGAAAAACGTCCTTTCAACAGGAACTAACCTGCAGCAGAACCAGGCACAGGGACGGGCGGCCAAAGACGCTGTAGAGAGCCAGAGATTAACAATAGCTAATAATTAAATGCAGCGTGGTGTATAATGACATAGAGAGTGAGAAGAGGTGAGAGAAGGAGTCGCCAGTAGCAGAGGCCTGTTGTAATGTAATTATAGGGGAGGATCCAGTGTCACCAGAAAAAAGTTGAGGGGTGTCCGAGTCCTGAATCCAAACAGGAAATAAATCTGGTTTTAATGCATTGTTTAAAAAACCAAAGATTGTTCATTTAATACAAAAGAAAGTATCGTATTTCATAAATACAATCAAAGATAAGACTTTATAGATTTTTCCATACGTTTCATTGACGTGCTTCTGTACGCTTCTTTGTTCCGATGCCCCACGAGTGGAACAAATCAGGTTTCCAGTACAGATCGCTCGAGCACAGAGAACAGGACAGAGGCGGCACGACCACGAACGACAACAGAATGATTCCTTTTAGAAAATTAAAAGACAGATTTTTTTTCTGACCTGCCTCTGTGCTGTTTCTCTCCAGCTCTCTGCTCTGGTCTTGTGTGCACTGTAGCAATGGCACTGCTCCAATCTGCTACCAGAATGCTGCCTGGACAGCTATCATTACCCAGCATGCTGTTCGGTGGTGTACATTTATTAGTGTAGAAATAGTTTCTGTTTCATAAATAACTGTGTGGCGTGATGTTTGCCTGGTAAACAGAGTTAGTTGAGGATGATTAGTGACTTGGTTAGTGAGCTTCTCTCTGTATTAGACTGATTGCAACCTTATGGCGAGCTGGCTGTGGTCTGTGAGATGTCATATGGATGCCATGGATCAAAATCATATGAACTGTGACCACAGGTGTGCACACAGGAAAACTTGCAATGACAGCCAAGGACTTGAGACTGGCAAAAACCTCTAACTATTCAACCAAAGCCTAGAATATGCACCAGTGGCCAGCTCTCAGCTCCTGAGCCTCTGCGAGTGAATGCAAACCTGCAGACGCCAAATACCTGTACAGCCAGTTATTATTCTCGCTGCCATTAGCTTGAGCTCACACATTATTCATGTCTTTTTCTTGTGAAAACAGGTTAAATTATGCTGTGAAAACAAAAAGCCTGATTTGGAGATAATTTGCTGAAAATGACTCTCGTTTTCCATGAAGAGCCGTGACGACAACCCTTAACCCTCGAGTTAATGACGAAGTCCACAGTCTGCGGGCGATCGCTGACGTGGACCTGTGTGAGAACATGCAGCCGGGCCGGTTTTCCCGAAATGAAGAGAACTGGTTTTGACTGTTCGCTCCATCAGAAAGGCCCAGTGTAATATCTGTCCATGTTTCCTTGACTGAAGTACAGTCAGCTGATAAATGCTCTTTGATCTTGACGTTTTAAGCTTAAATCAGTTACTGCAGATGACAAGAGGCCATCTGTGCATGCTGGCATGCAGCGTGCCAACTATACCACAGGCATAAACAGGACAGATACCACATTTCTAAAGCACTTAATTTCTCTTTTATTTGTCATTATTCTCATTAATGAGGCTGTGAAAAATAAGGAGTCAGATAAAAGTAGCGGCGGCTGCCTGCAGTGCGCCTTGCACCACAGGAGAGCAGCCAGGAGCGCGTGGTTGGTTATCGCAGTCATAATAGCGGTTGGCTTCTTATAGAAAGAGAGGCCGCTTCACTAATCCACGCTCCTGTGTAAAAATAAGCACACCTTTCTTTTCTTGAGTGCCATGGATCATACATTAGTGAACAAGGTCTTTTTATTTTCTGTTTCTCCGAGGTGAGAATGAAACCTAAGCTTAGCGAGAGCGGCGTGCACATCGTTCTCTATTAAGGCAAATTAGCGGTGAGCCGCCTTCACGCATGAATCATGCATACGATAATAACCCTATGCACGATCCAAGACGATAAAGACGATGAAAAATAAAATGCAATTTTAAAAAACAGCATCTTTTGGAGACTGGTGCCCACAGTTGAGCTCGGGTCTTCTTAAGTAGAGCCGAGCTCCCACTGGCAGCCATGTAGTGGCACCCTACTGGCATTCTCCTGATCTCAGATAAACAAAGGAAACAACCTTTTGTTTTTCTCCTGATAACTAAATATTTAACTCAGGCAATTACAGAATTCACTTTTCCAATGAATCCGTGTAGACTCGTGTTCTTTTTTTCCAAACGCATCAAATGCACCGCCTCAAAAATTCACTTGGCACTGAGTATAGCCATGTCCTGTGACTCTCCCCCTCACTGATCGTCCATACAGCTCACTAACCAAACCAGGCTCCTTCCTATTACACCGGCTGACTGACCGTGCAAATGAGTGCGTAAAATATTATTGTGATTGTTGAAATATTATAATTGTTTAACAACTAATTATTTAAGTTAATGACATAAGCGCCTTGAGGCGACTTCTGTTGTGATTTGGCGCTATATAAATAAAATTGAATTGAACTGAATTGACATAACAGATCACTTAGTGATTAGAATCAGAGCCAGTTTGGTCAGAGTTTATCACACGATCCGGTACATGAACAGATCTTTGCAGTCTCAGCGACATAAAGCTGCTGAGCTTCTTCAGGCCCTGTTTACATTCTGTTTTTTTAATGTACATCAAGTATTATAAGTCATATGTTTACACGCTGACGGCTGTTTGTGAGGAATTGGTGCATGCAGTGGTGACGGCAGTCTGTTGCAACCCAAGGTGATAATTCACAGAAACAAATGCAATAAGAATTCATTGATACATTTATGCATTTCATTTGTGTTAGAAATACATAAATGTATCAATTTAATAACTGAATGTTTTGCTTTTTGACTGAACTTGAAATGACAAAACAGGAACACAGCGTGTTTTGTAACAGGGTATCTTTACACTCCAATGCACGTACAGTGTCATCAATTACAAGTGGAATCCTGAACTTACTGTTAGCACTCTGCATTTGGAGGAGATGCTTTTCCAAAAACTTAAAATGATTTGCTCGCCTGCCTTGGCTGGTGTCAAAGCAGCGCCTCGGGGTGCAGGTAGAACACGCACACAAGTCAACACAAACTCACAGCCTGAAAAACAAAATACATTCAAGTATGTCGCTGAAAAGTGAAGCCAATGCAGAAATGTCTTAAACCTGCATTCCCTCTGTCGGTCGGCTTTTTAGAGTCATTAAGAAGTCTGACTGTGTAGAGGTGTGTGGAAAATATCCCCTTAATCTATAGCCTTCATGGCCTCTAGTTTTATTATATTTATAATTATATTATATTTATATTTATTATTAAAGAAATATATTCGGTTCCTCATTAAGACAAGGTGTGCTTTAGCGCTTGGCTGAAGATGAACTTGCCTGAAGTCACTCAGTGCTTGTCCTCCAATCTGCTGTTATAATACAGGTCAAATCAGCTATTTTTTTTATATTGTGCCAAATCACAACAACACTTTATGATGTAAGGTACAGACCCAATAATAATACAAACAAAACAGGGATCACTAACAATGATATGACCCCTTATGAATCAAACTCCATTTTAACAGGAAGAAACCTCCAGGAGAGCCAGGCTCAGGGAGGGGCCTGATCAACAATCTGGTGCATATCCTATGGGACACCTCGGGACGAGACAAATCATCGGTATGTTACGCGTTGGGAATCAGAACGGTCTCGATCTGATATGACTGATTGGAGTGAGGGGAGGAAGACCACAAAATGACACACTGCGATTCTTGTATTATTACTTTTGTAATTCTCGCAGGTGTTAAATAGAGGTGGGCAGATTGTGTTTTGCTGTGTAGTGGTCATTAAAATGTGTTTAGAACTAATGATGGTTCATATCATAAACCATGAAACACTGCTCTGCCCTACAAAAGTTCCCTTTATAGGATAAAAGTATCAGTATCTGCAATACTGGCCCTGTATTAATAGCAAGTACTGCCTCGCATTACTGCTGAGGGCTCAGGAAACATGGTAAGAAGCAACAAGGTACGATATCTGATAACTGGGATTGCTGCAGAATGAAGATGTTGACGTGAAAGAACCATGACACTGGGGAAAAACGGGTCAACCTGTTCTTAGTACAAGGAAAATACAGAAGAAACTTTTCTTATTTTATCCACAAAGGGCCGTGCAAACATTAGGTTGTCAGTGCCTTTAAAAAGTTGAATGATTTTTTCTATTCAAATGGACGTTTTCTGGCATTACTGTGCCAGCTATTGTTTACAAGGTCAAGAGTAAGCTCTGCGGATTAGCCGAAATACATTCAGACCGTGCGTTTAATCTTCCACATGAAGAGTTGCAAAAGCACCTTGTGACACGCAGTCTTTGATTAATGCAATGCTTTTATACGCATAGTGATAACAGTCAAAAGCAGATAAGGCAAAACTGCAGAAAAAAGCTCCATGCGAGTGTTCGAGCTCTCTGAAACAGACTGTTGTGTCAGCTGTTGGTAATAAGATGAGCTGCATTAGAGCTCCTTACCTGCGCTGACATCGTCTTGAAATGCTAAACTGCTTCAAATGTAGATGCTGAAAACAAATCTTATTTATAGAACCAGTCGTTTCAAATGCAGCCAGACTGGCTCACAAACACAGTCAGGGTCTCATTTATTTTCCTCTTACATTTGGTGAGGTTGTGTTTTTCCTAAATAACGTTGGATTTATTTTTATTCCTGCAGCTTTTCCTTCGTTCTCTTTTATTCCTTCGCGGGCTGAGCTCAGAGAGAGTCTGATGAATGGACCTGTTGTTTCTCGATCTCCCCGTCACATCTCTTTTAAGTGTATCATCTGGTTTTGTGCTGTTGTATAGTGTGAAAATAAAGCTGACTACAGCGTCTACTTTTCATTGTTGATGGTACTCATTATCACGCGCATTACAGTCTGATGCAGGAGCCACTCGATACCCGGAGCTTAACGTAGGCCGGGTCCAGCTTCTGCTCAGGTAGGATGTAGTTTGGGTTCAAATGAACCCGAGTTTAGTGGCATCATCTTTCACTTAAAAATTGCTTAAACATAGTTAACTGTTATTAACTATGGTGGCTGCTCTTTCCTACCTTGTTGATGAGCCAAACAACTGTGTGTTCTCTCCATGTTAAGATTTTGGACTGAGTCGAGTTATTCTTATGCTTTTTGTGGAGGTTGGATCTCGCTGTGCTCTGTTTCTCCGTCCAACAGTCTTTTTTTTCTCCTCAGTGTAAGTTATGGAAATTTTTCCCTAACCGTGGTGTCCCAGTCCAACATTTTGTACCCGAGAAGACCTCTCATGCAGCAACACTGCGGGCCAGGTTGGCTGGACTGATATTTTCACATATTGTGGAAACTCAATAATGGCTGTAGTGTTGTTGGAGTTTACTGGTGGGAAAATGTTTCGGGCTTTTTCAAGAACCTTTCTTCGCACACTAAGTTTCCTCTCGCTTATCCTTCAGTGGCCTCGTTTTACATGCAGCAAACAGTTTTTTCAGCAAATCTGATGCAGTGTTTGTGCCGAGTTGGGCATGGATTAACTCGGGAGGAAAAAACATCCAAAAGTACTTTCAAACAATTAAAAACTACTTCCATGCGTCATTTAATCTCCGGTTAGATACACTCGGAACTTCTTTATGAGGATTGACATTTCCCTCGGTTGGGTCTTGAAACTAAACGATACAATATCTTTTTAAATGTTTGGCTTTCTTCCAGCTTATACGCACAAATATTTACAGTGTTCTGTGCTCGATGAGGACATTTTATGAATACTGTATAATAGTGTAGTTTTGGAAACAGGCACATTTTCTGGTATTTATGTGATGCACCAAAACATGCACGAGTTACAGTGATGAGATGAGCGTAAAGTGCAGAACTTTAGCTTTAATTTGAAAGGTTGAACACAAATGCATTCGATTTTTACATACAGTGCTGTGCAAAATTTTAAGGCAGGTGAGGAAAAAGTTTTTGAGGGAACTCGGCTGGTAGGTCGCTCCAAACATCTCGGAGAACTAAGCACGGATCTTGTGTGGATGTAGGCCTCCTCACATCCTTCTGTCTCTTCATGTAATCCCAGACACACTCCATGATGTTGAGCTCAGGGCTCTGTGGGGGCCGTACCATCACTTCTAGTACTTCTTTACGATGAAGATAGTTCTTAATGACTCTGGCTGTGTTTGGGCTCGTTGAACACATTTGGGGCCGATAAACAATCATTTATATGTCTGAAAGCTTTCTTTGTTTACAGCATTTTTTCACACCGGCCTGAAACTTTTGCACAGCACTGTGTACAAGTTCCCCTATTCAGTCACGTCTTTGGTACTCTTAGTAGATCAGCTGTACTACAATCACCAGGAGTTAATATTCAGAATCTTTTGCAAGCAACGACGACTAAATCTGGAACCTGTGGAGATCCCAAAAACTGTGATCAGTTACACACCAGCTACTCATCTGTAGCTGTTGGTGTTTCATTTGTGGATCTTTCTTCCTTCAGGTAGTAAAATGCAGCAGAATGTCAGGATCAGTTAATGGACTCGACCACTGCTGAACATTTCACATCTTATCTTCAAAAATACCTGATCTGTGTTCAGCATCCATGTGCATCTCCGCACACGGATGCTGAACACACATTCACACTCCGACGCGTTCATCAGAGTGTGAATGTTTATTAGTTTAGAGTTTAGAAGTGCTTGTATGAGCGGGTGAATGTTGTGTACAGCACTTTGAGTACTCCGGGAGAATAGAAAAGCCTCATGTAAGAATCAGTCCATTTACTGTCTGTCCAGTGAACTTTGACTTTGGCTGATCACAAACAAAGTCTGTGAACACATCATCTGTATTTTCCTTTCACAGTGGTGCTTAATGGCAAGCTTGGCCAACATGTTCTGCATCCAGCTGGATGCTGTGAGGCAGGTTTTCTTTACCATGGAAAGGATCCTGTGATCAGCCATCCGTGTTGCTCTCAGTGGATTTCTGTGAATGTGTCGAGCTAGTTTTTCTGCCATCTCTGTAATGGATTTTTCTTTTAACCCAGGAATGACACATTTCACTTGCACCGTGAGATCCTTTGGCTGCACGGTGTGAGTGCACGGCAAGAGCTTCCAAGTGTAAATGTCACATTTGGAACAACTCCAGGCCTTTTACCTCCTTAATTTATGAAGAAATAATGAAGACGAAAGCCCGCACCTGCCCACAAAACAACTTTTAAGTGAATTGTCCACTTTGTCTTGAGTCCCTGAAAATAGAGGACTGTGTAAAATAATCGTTAATGCAGCGTTGTTCAAATGAAAGCTGAGAGTCTGTGTTTTAAGCCCATTTTCTTCCTGTAACTGTAACTTAAACATGTTGTGGTACACAGCTAAAATAAGTCACATCACAGTGTCCAAAAATATATGGATCTAACTTTATGTTTTCAGCCCAAATATCCTTCCCGGTCCTCTAAAAATTCATTTTGGGCATTAATAATTATGATAAGGTCTTTGCCAAATAGGCTGAGAGTTTTAAAGGATTAGGTTGGTCTGCTAGATATTTCTCTATTGGCTCGTCCTGGACTTTATTAAAAGCTCATTTTATGTGGCAGCAGTTTCACTATTCTTTCAATTCACAGGCTTGGAAAAAAAACCTGACTATAAAAACCGTTTTTTGCGTTCTCACAGCCATCTTCAAAAGTTTCGAGTTTGTCACCTTTGAATATTTTTTTTAGCAGAATTATCACCCCTGCTGAGTGATTAGTCCCATGACTGAACACTGCTGAGTGGCCCCACTGAGATTTCTAGCGATTTGTGTCACTGTCGCAGGAATGTTTCTTGAGGGGAACAAAATTATGCATCAGCGTATCTGCTAAATAAGAAAAGTCTCTTTGTTGTGTCTCAGTCCTTTTAAATTCAGAGAAACTTTGAAAAATCAAAGTTTAAATCTGTCATCACCTAAAAAGAAAAAAACCCCGAAACTGTACTTCAAACTGAGACTATTATTAGCAGCAGTCAACAATGAGTTGGAAGCAGCAGCGAGGCTGAAATGGCGAAACAGTGCTGTGAACTTATTCTGCTTCAGCCCAGCAAGAAACCTGAAGGGAGGGTCACTTATGAAAATTCTCACAATGAATTTTTAAGAGTAATTTTGGGGGGATTTTTTTTTAATACTCCAAAGATCCTTTCAACTCCATCCTAATGGGGAAAAAGCTGAAATTTCAAAGTGGGAATTTTTTTTAATCCCCAGCGAACTGAACCTTTAAAGTTTGCCTTTTAAGATGGTTACAGAGGTTCAGCCAGAGGAGGAACATCTAACATGTTGCTTTTTCTAATAAAGTATTTATTTATTTCTAGTTTTCCTCATATGCCCAACAAGAAGACTATAGCTGCCTGGCACAGTCAGGAATATTTCTTGCTGCTGAACGTTCCACAGGACTCCATTAGGCAGTTTTCACTGCTACTGATTTCAGACATGTGAATAAATCACCCACAGTAGGTCCACATTTTTCACCACCACCACTACTTCTTCCTTTCTCCCTCTTTATTTGTCCGTTTTTTCCAATCTCTTATCCTCCACTCTGTCTTTCTTTTCACTGCATTTCTCTCATTTTGCCCTTCCAGCCATGTCTTCTCACCCACGCATCCACAAACACTACTGACTGCTTGTGAATGCATGCTGTTTCTTAAAGCAGCAGCAGAGCGTAGAATACTGTAATGCATTCACTGCTGTGCTGCGCTGAGGTGGAGCTCTACATTAGGTCGGGTTGTTTTGTGGTTTGTGCATTTTTGGTAAACAAACTGAGATTTGTTAGGAAGCTTTTATCACTCCTGCCTCTGTTGCACCGTTTCACGCTCTGCACAGAGGCTCTGGACATTTAGCAGTGGCGATTCTAGAGTTTGTTGGGGCCCTGGGCAGAAATTCACATGGGTCCCCTTTAATCAGAGTACATCAACATTTAGGAAAAAATAATAAAAAATAACTCAATAATAATATCAGTTTTTGTTGACTGACCTGAAATGACAAAACTGGAAGATGAAACAAAGTATCTTTACACTGCAAAGCACACAGAGTGTGGGGCACCTTATCCTTCTCATTGGCTGCTCATGCCAAAGATGTTAAATTGTTTTGAAGAAAGATATTAGAAACATACTGTAAGTGATGCATAAATTACTTAATAAAATGATATTTCTGTGACCATGAGAGGTCAAACACACTGCACGGCTCAGTGCAGTCCTTGCCATGTTTTGCTTTCTGTCACGTCCACATCTTTCACGTTGTTGCCTCCTCACGCCTGTTGTGTTTTATTAAACTTGTGTTGTGTTTTGTGTGCTTTTGCAGCATTTTTTTGTTTGCTGGTGTTTTCTCAAGTTGCAGTGCATTTGACTTCTCAGGGCCACCATAGAATATAGCATATTATACATATAACAGTGTAAGTGTGTTCCTGCGTTGTGTCTAACAATGAAAGGTAAAAAGAAAGACCTCCAAGTAAACAAGGTGCCCGCTCCAGCTCCTGTAACCAAATATAAACAGTTGGGACGAGAGTTAGCTCAACCCACTACAACTTCAAGCTAGCAAGACTTGTGCTAGCATTAGCAGTGCCTATACACATACACATGCACCACATATGTACAGCAGGCGTAATGATGACAATAACGAACTAAAACACACAATCAGAAACATCAGGGTGGGTAAAAACATAATTAGTGTTGGAAAAGAAATGACACCGACCTCTCCCACAGGACAGGCCAAAGGGGTACCCCAAATGTATAGGGTTGCACCAAAGAAGAAGAAAAGGATGAGGAGGGGCTCTAACTGATGATGAAGATAACTACAGGCTTACAGGTAAACCAGGAACAGTTTGGGGTTTAGAACACATTTTGTTTAATTATAACAGTATGTAATGTATGACCTGGTTACATAAGTACAATAAGACTGCTTCTATCAAATAAGAGTCTTTCTTAAATACAATGTAATAATTCTAATATAGAGGATTAAACTTTTAGAGCATTCACTGACTATTTGTTAGAGAATGAAAACAGTCTCATAAACCAATTAGTCTCCTCTGAAGACACGGAAAATGCAATAAAATCCACCCACCACACTGCACATACAGTCACACACAGTCATTTACACCAATATACATTATACTTAGTGTATGGATCCAAATGTCTTTATATCTAAATTTCATAACTTAGCATTTACAGCTTGACAGTTAGCGCTGTCAGACGCAGCTTCATCAGATAATGTAAACAACAGAAAGAATGCGACGTTGGGAGTTACGCAACACATTTAATCGTCATCTGTTCAGCTCAGCACTTTCTTCCTTTCTTCACTCCCAGGGTAACTCCTCTTCACTTTCACTGATTATCATCAGTCTTTAGGTTTGTTTAAACAGAGTCGTCACTAACAGTGGGAGTGAGTGGGGTCAAGTGGGGGCCCCCCGGGGAGCTCGGTTCTCTCCTACTGTCATTGCAAACTTTGCCACTGCTGTAGTTTAAAGTTGGTGAGTACTCGGGATGGGAGGGGTCCGCTGCCTCGGGGCCCCAAGCAGCTGCCTGCCTCGCCTGGTGACAAATGGCAGCTCTGTAAATTAGCTGTAGGTAATAAATGTAGTGGTGCTGTATGTGTTTAAGCTGGATGCTTTTGGCTGTACAAATGAGTAATAAACAGGATGGTAAGAGGAGTATTTCTACATTTTTCTGATTCTTTCTGTATTTCTGATACAAATGCTGTACTTTCTCCACACTTCCAGACTGGAGGGTATAAAACACAATGCTGCCTTAAATGCAATGTTAATGTCGTTATAAATATTATACAATAATCATGAATGTCATAACAATGCTGGCCCCCATGCCACTGCAAAATAAATGTACCGCTGCTTAAGTAACTGAGGATTTACTGAAGCAACCGTCTTCTCCTTCTCTTGAATTTGTGCTGTGCTGATTATCTTAATGATACTCTTACCAAATTTGACCGAAGAACTTTAATTTGTAAAGGAGTGTTTTAACATTTTAGCACCGCTTCTTCTTGAGAAGTGGACAGACTGAATACTTCTCCCATCACTGTTTTACATGGTACAGACTGAAAAGAAAACCTGAATGAATGAGTGGAGCATAAAGACGTGACGACGTGAAGCTCCAGAAATATGAAGCCTGGTGTTGGACTGTGCGCGGTGCAGGTGAGCAGCATGATATACACATACTTATCTATTTTCTCCAAACAAAACAATGAATTCTGTGGAGCAACAGCATGAAGACATGACATTAACTATTTGTGATACATGTATGCACTCATGCTGATAGTGTCCAGACAACACTGAGTGTCAGTGAATCCCCTGTTTATAGAGATAAAGGAGCACGTAGGCCATGACTGGATGGGAAAACAAGTGATGTTAATGGAGAGAGAAGGAGGAATCCTGCAAGACATGCAAAGGAAATAAACACCACTTTAACGGGGTATTCCACCCTTTGCCTTTTACAAGACCTGCGCTCCAGAGGGGCGTTCGTCCATCATCTGCAGATCCGCAACTGCCAATAAATCCCAGACAAGCCCTTCCTGCTGTCTGACACACAGTCAGTGCAGAAAGAGAGATGTTTTACAGTAAAACCACAAGCGTGTAAAAGATCCCCCTGACTCCCCTGGGGTGCAGGGCTGAAACAATGCTCCCTCTTTCCTCTACGGGATTGGAAACACAGATCTTTGCAGTGTGGCTGCTGCTGAAGCACATGTGGAGGGTAGCTTTCAGGGGCGATAACCTCTAACAGCTCTCAGGGGGCCAGCTTAGGGCCAGATGCGATGAGCTTCAGCCCAGGAGATGCTGCTGCTATAATATAATACATGAAAATAAAAGCTGATGGAGACGATTGTTCGTGTCATCCATGTTGTTCAGGAAATCAGCTGAGAATTATATTTTTAGTCCAGATGGTCTGGCATGAAAGCAAAGGCCAGATTCACAGCTCGTCATCTTGCGAAATTAATTACAACAACCTCACTCTGTACTGCAAGTTCAAAGTAATAGGAATCAGATATTGTGGTTCACCGAGGTCAGAGTTCGAGAAAGCTGACCTCTACAAGCCTTTAATGTACTCCACAGGAAGCTGTACAAGCCCAGCTGGACTTGGCAAGCTTATCCACATGGCCACAGGTCACCGATGGATACAAGGTTTGCAGACACACTCACAGCAGAGGACCAAACATATAAAAGGGAGATGGAGAAGCTGGGGTGCTGTTGGTTTTGGAGACTCGAAAGAGAGAAGATAAGAGTCGGAAAGGAAAGAGTAGTCTTTATTCCCCGCTCTGCTCCCCTTGATAGAGCCAGAAATAAAGATTCGCCAAACAGGCAGGGGATGGGACAGCCAAAGCCACGGCGAGTTCAAAGAAGAGTACAAAGAGGAACCGATGGCAGAGAATGTGCTAACATTGACTCATCTCAGCTGAGAGATGGCCCCGTCTCAGCAAGAGAAAAGAAGGACTGAGGCGGGAGGGGGAGGTCAGGGTAAAGGGAGTGTGTGCTGACTAAGGCTTTTGAAAGGTCATGTTATGAACTCATTGTTAACCCCTACATCCTGTAGAGAGGAGGACCGGGGGCCTGGGAATCGTGTTGCAACCCAAAGAGCCGCTCTAATCCACCCATAATTCAGCAGAAGACAGCTAAGTGTCATCGCTATCACATAACTTCTACGGTGAACACTCCTCCGTACTTTTTCCCAAGAAGGTCACTTTTCCTCCCTTGCTGATTGCATTATACTTTTTAATAGACAATCTCCTTCTTCATCTTTCTTCTCTTCTCTGATTTCCGAGCACAGCTGGCTTTTACACAGCAGCACCGTCCCCGCGGAGGAGTGTTCGGATGTTGGGAATCCGGGACGATGTTGACTGGGTTAGAAGGACACGGGAGCAGGCCTAAGGCAGCTTGAGCGGTGGCTGTTAGGATTATTATCCGTTGAACTGCTAACAAGCATATCTGAGGACCCGAGGAGCTCAATACAGATGATATTAATAACTGTGCGGCTCCATCCAAGACGTCTATTCCTCTGTCTCCTTATTAGTATTGGCTCTCATTTCTGCATCAAGACTAAATCAATAGCCCATCCACAGCACGGCATGAATTTGCAGAACAAATCAAATAAGATATTCTAAGCAAGTAAAATAGTTTGAGAGGATTCAGCAGGTAAGTGCAGGATGCTCAGAAGTCCTTTTCATGTTAAGAGGCGGACACAGTCGCAATATCTGTCTGAAGCAGATGGTAGAGTAGACATCTGCTACCATCGAGCTGAAGAGAGTGCCTGATATTTCCAACATCAAAAACACCTCTTCAGTGCATTTATATTCTGCCCGCTATGGGTCACATCTTTTGGAAGGCATACACGGCATTTTCATTTGGAGGTGAGTACCAGCCTCAGTTCCAGAAGGAAAAAAAAAAGCTTTTGTGCACAGTTGTAAAACAAGTCTGAAAAAGTCACATGTTGTGTTCTTTTGTTTGGTAGAAGATTACAGCCCCTATCAAAAATGACATGTTCTGACTACACTGTGCTTGGTGGGGTGTGGGTGTGATACACAGGGATCACCAAATGTTCTGTTTCAGCAATAATTTAGGATCTGCCACCTGATTGGTTAACACAGTTTGCTTCCTTTGCCCTGTCCTGTCACAGAGCACATTTCTAGTAAATGGACATTTATATTTTACTTTAGTAAAAGTACACTGAATGAGCTGAGGCTTTCTAAACATCAAACCAGCAAATCTCACATTGTGCTACGTAAGCAGCCTGCCGCAGTTGCTGCTCATCTTCAAGCCACTTTGCAACCCAGCTCCACTCCAGCTCCTCCTTTCTTGCTGTATCCCGCGGCCAACAGTACACTGGAAGGATTTTTCTGTTACATCAAGCCGGCAAACAGGGATTTGTGAGTGTGAGGCCAGTGCTGCTGTGAACCATTCCTTCACATTTACCCGAAGTCTTTGCTTAGAATATCTGGATTTACCACTGAGCTTAACTTCTGGTCTTTTTCTTAAGTGTCAGTATTGTCGTCAGTGGCCCACACAATCCAAACCATTTACTAAAGTGAGCTAATTGCAAAAGTCAGCATTGCTGAAATGATGGAAGGCTGGGTACCACCATGCTCCGTGTTAGCACTGTGTCGAAGATGCAGACTGTCACACAGGGAGAGATTCCCAAATCTGTTCATGGTTGGGTGATGTGGAGTTTACCAAGTGGTTGAAACATCTTGTCTTCAATAATTGTTTTAAACAATGCAAGCTAACCTTTGTAGCCTTTTGTAGTTTGTAGAGCCTTAGAAAAGACAATTAAAACATCTTTTTTTTTGTTTTTGTACAGAAACGTCAGCTTTATGAGTTAATATAACAAAATGGTTTGCACTGATAGAAGGAGGTTAAGTTTTATTAGCTTGGCTTATCTCCTGAGGGACAGATCAGCCAGTTAGCCAGTTAGCCATGGGCTTAGCCTTGGATTTGATTGGCGAGTTCCCTCATGTCTTAGAACA